>NC_048320.1:12875205-12949379 GCF_013100865.1 Trachemys scripta elegans | reverse complement strand
CTGGTGAGGGGAAGGGGCACCGCTGTGCCCAGGGGCTGCGACCCCTCTGCCCCAGGCTGGCTGGGCACAGAGGAGGGGCCAGGACAGGGATCCTGCTCTGCTCCACGGCCCCCCACCCCCGGCTGCCCCTCCACAGAAACTCCCAGGGATCCCCTCAGCCCAGGGTCGGGGCCACAGGGAGCCCAATGCCCTGCCCCGCTGCCCAGGGTGCCTGCGCCCCACACTCACCCCTCCTCGGGCCTGGTGGAGAGCGACAGGTCCCTCCATTCGGCCGTGAAGGATTCGTGCCGCACCACGTCCTCCTCCTTCACCAGGCAGCCCAGCTCGGCCGCCGACAGCACCCCCGCGCTGCGCAGCACCACGCTCTTGCCGAACATCCTCGCCCTGTGGGACGCCTTGCCTGGCGGGGCTGGGGGTGTGTGAGCCTGGCTGTGTGTGTGTGTGTGTGTGTGAGCCTGGCTGTGTGTGTGTGTGTGTGTGTGTGTGTGAGCCCTGGGTATTTGGCTGCCTGGCCGGGGCCAGGGTTTAAATAGCTGTCCCAGTGCTATTTTGGGAGGTGTTGCTGGCACTGTGTGTGTGTGCGCATGCTGCACAGTCATGCTGTGTGTGTGTGTGTGTGTGTGTGTGGAGGAGTAATACTCCCAGGGCCAATGCTCCAAGCCGAGATTAACAAAGCCCATAGCTGGGGGGGGCACACTGCCCCCCTGGAAATCATCCCCCACGGTTTCTTACTCCAAGTTTGTTCAGGTGAGTGATCGCAGGCCTAAGGCCCACGGAGCTGTCACAGTTTCGGCGAGTGACGCGTGGCGGCCGCAGGACGCTGCAGCTCCAGAGAGGTGCGACCCTGGGAAGCGGGCGGCTGGCGAAGCAGCCAAGTGGGGACTCCGGGCTCTGTGCTGTGAGCAGCCCCTGCCCGCTGGCACGGAGGGGAGCCAGGAGCGTTCCCTCTGGCTGCAGAGCGAGGAGGACGCTGCTCCTGGGGCGCGCAGGGGCCGACGGGAACGGGAACACTCCCCTGGAGCCCAGACCAAACCTTAGCTGCCTGTCCTGTGACTGCCATGCTACCGCAGAGTGCTGGGGGGCTCCTGGAGTGCCGGGCACCAGGGCTGGGCGTACCGCCTCGCCCAGAGACTGCGGGCTGGGGAGCCCTGTTTCGACCTGGCTTTGCTTTCCTTCACCCCACTCAATCCTCTCTGGAGTGGAGATCAAACCTCTTGTGCTGGGAGTGGGGGCAGGGATGCAGCCTGGGAGCCTGTCCGAAAGACCTTTGGCCTTGTGGGGAAGGAATCCCAACCCTACAAACCCCCCATGAGGGCTGGCGACACCACCAGCTCTGACTCTCCCCCCCTGCCCCCCCCGGGGACGAGAAGACCCATCCCTCCCCTGCCCCCAGCAGGGCAGTAGGACCGGCCACTCAGCAGAGCCAGAAATTCAAATCTGCCACCCACTGCCAGAGCTGTGGTGATGGCCGGGCCCACAGTAAGCCAGGTTGTCTTCCTCCCAAATTCCCCACAAGACCTGAAGCTTGGCCATCGGCACGTTGCATAGACTGCAGCTTACCTGCCCTACTAACGCTACAACACCCTCCACCAGGGCAACGCCACGCGGCCTGATGGACCAGGCCCCTCGTAGGAGTAGACCAGGGGCTACAAATAGCTCTCAAAATGGACACGTGTCATGTCTCCTTCTCATAAAAAGACTTGACCAAGCTCCCCAGCCACTTACGAGAATGCCGATCACAGGGAGGTGAGAGACATGAAAGGTTCATCGATGCCGGCGGATCTTGGAACTCACAAAACAGCTCAACCGAAAATGGATTTTCCTCAGTGCAATATTGGCGGTGCGCTGCGTTGCTTTAGGGAGAAGTGGCCCCTGAACCCAGCCAAGGTTGGAAGATGCCGGGAAGGCCTTTTGTTTGCCTGCTTCATTGGGTGCATGTCCCAACCACGCTGGTGGAATGGGAGCTGGCACGGTTTTTATCACATCTGGATATTGCAATTGGAAAAATGCACTTTCGCAAGGCAAAGGTTTCATCAAACCGGCAAGGTGCTTAGCCCTCTTGGAGGCAATGGCTGATTGAATTGCAGCCAGGAAAAGAGACGCTACAGGTAACTGTTTGCTATGTCGACATTTCTGTGACACCCCACGGGGAGAACAAAGAACCTCAAAGAATATGCAGTTGAATCAACTGGTTGTATTTTGATTACAATGTTATTGCGTAATAAATAGATGTTGAGCAAGATTTCTTATGAAAGCTTGGACTGTTCTAAACCTGAGGGTCATTCTAAGATCTGGCTACAAACCGTGGTTATGAATTGATGTAGTTGTGTATATAAAACTGCTCATAATTTGTGCTGCTAAGCTCCAGTAGTACAGGGAGGAGAAGGAATCAGAGACTGGGCAGGACTGGGAAGGACTGGCTCCCCAACTAGCTCCAAGTAGCATTGTACAACCTAGGAACAGACACTAAAGTTAATGGGAAAACACTGAAACAACTTGAAAGTGAAAAGAAAACCCTAATGTCGGGAAACTAAGAAAGGAGGAAATGTTAACTATGAATCACCAGGCCAAGAGGACAAAAAAACCAAACCAGCCTTTTGAAAACTGGTTTTTCATCAGCACCTACAAACGTTCAATCCTCGTGCTTGAGGAGGGCTCCACAACTTGATCGCAAGATCCAGCATGCAAAAAATGCCCTGATTGTATTATTTCAGTGTGTTCATTTGCTCGAGAACATCCCCCAATTATAAATTTGATTTTTATATTTATTTGATCACAACTTCTTTTTTCAGGTGCCACGATGGTTGCTTTGGTGTCACCCTCACAAATGGAA
Organism: Trachemys scripta elegans; assembly: GCF_013100865.1. Classification (NCBI taxonomy): domain Eukaryota; kingdom Metazoa; phylum Chordata; order Testudines; family Emydidae; genus Trachemys; species Trachemys scripta. Next base: position 12,946,546 of record NC_048320.1, on the reverse strand, counting down.
AGAAACGGGTAGTATTTAAAAACCTTGGCAAAAGTTCTGCAGTTTGTATTGATAGATCTTACGAACAATTCATTAGGAATTGTCATCAACTTACTTAAGTTTATTGCAGGACACGATCCAGAAGTCAAGGATGAGCGGCAAACCGTTCCGAACAATGCGAAGTACACTGCTGCTGAAATTCAGACTGATAGCGGTGATATTATGAAGATGATTTTGAAAGATATTGTTGAAGATATTCAGAAAAACAGTTACATCAAGTTGTTCTGCTTAAAATATGACACGACAAGGGATGCTGTGAAGAGGGTGACCAGACAGCAAATGTGAAAAATCGGGACGGGGATGGGGGTTAATAGGATCCTATATAAGAAAAAGACCCAAAAATCGGGACTGGCCCTATTAAATTGGGACATCTGGTCACCCTAGCTGTGAATGTAGAAAATGTATCCACTGTTTTATGCTCCTCTGTTGGTGGCAAAGTCCTTGTTGAAGTAGCCCAATTGCATGGCCTCCCTGCTGAAGCTATTACACAATTTTGAACAGGGCTGCCCAGTATTTCAACTTTTTTTTATGGAAGGGGCCCCCTGAATCCTCTGGGCAGCCCTGATTTTGAAAGACCTCCATGAACTGGGTCTTGACCCTAAAAACACTTGATGTTCTTGCTTTGTTGGCGCCAACCTTATGTCAGGCAGTGTACAAAATGCCTTGATATGAGAAATTAAACAAGCAAATACCTGACCCACACTGCTTGAACCACCGATTACATCTGGGGCTCTCCCGTGTGAGAACAACTCAGCAGTGCCAGCTATGTTCTCAAATTGTTCGTCTTTAGCTGATTTTTTTCGCAGGCATGACGGGAGTGTGCCGTACAAAGCCAGCACCTGCAAAGCCTCACAGCAACAAGATGGCTTGGAACTAATCCCCAATAATTTGGAAGCCATTCGGAGTATTCTGTCAACCTTTGTGGATGGATCTGGCGACTGGTCCATTGAAGCAAGAGGGCTGTTGGATGTTTCAGAATCATCCAAATGCTTGTGCTGAGCTGAGCTTAAAAGAATGGTTTTGAGAGTTTGCTCCTGGGCACAATGACCTTCGAAAGGAACGAACGCACCTTGCGAAAGGAGTTGAATTGATCACCCTTGCGCGTGAAGCACTTCAACAAACGTGAGTTTTCCCTCAGCGATTTCATCCATGCACCCTGTTTTGACAGGTGAACGTGATGAGGCAACAGCATTAAAGTGTGTCACCAAAAGGGCTAAGATTTCATAGGTGCTGAGCACTTACCAGGATGTCAAAGCATCGGTGAGCCTCAGTGGCGCCAGATGCCCCATGAACTGATTAATGAACATGGGTGTAATGTATTCTACTCCACCGGCACTCCAGACTTCTTGAGATTGGAATCTCTGTGTGCTTTGACTGACTTGCTTGGATTAGAGATGGAGCAGGTGAAAATGGAAATGTCTGTGTTTAAAGCAGGGGCGTAGCCACGTCCCACCCGCTTAGCATCCAGGCCACCCAAATCTGAGCAGGGGTGTGGTGCTGCCACAGCGACCCGGAGCATCTGACATCCAGGACGGAGCTCTGCACCCACCCTCCAGAAAGCTAATCGCCGGCAGCTCTGCCTTGCCATGTTCTGAGCCGCCCCATGCGTGTGCCCAGCTCAGCAGGTGAAACCTGTGTCTGGGGGCACCGGGTCTAGGGACAGGGCGTGGTGTCGGGGGAGAAGCTGAGCTGGCACTGTCTGTCATTGCCCAGCCACCCAAAATGCCCACCCAAATTTCCTCGCTCCGCCACTGACTGGAAGCACTGCTAGGGAATGACAGTTCTAGAATGAAGACGTTCTAGGGGTTGCCAAGGAATTAAAGGAGGCGTTCATTCATATGTAGTTCTGAAATGTCTGCAGTGGTCTTGTTTGGAGCAGCGTCTGCAAGGTGTGAGAATTCCTTTGCTTGTTTGAGAAGATTATCACACCAAAGGACAAGCACGACCCAGGACAGAGAGAACCCTAATTCGCCTGTCATAGGAAAGTGATTTGACTTCAAAACTGACCCGGGTTGTCTTTGTGGCAGAATTCAGACACCATCGCCAGGAAGGCGTCAACGTTAGTTTATGACCAGTTTGGGCATTACACAACACTTTCACGTTATGCTCTAGCCTTTTACATTTCTGACTCTGAATGTTTTGAATGCTTGAATATTCTTAGACGGAGCAAACACATAAATAGGGCTTCATTTTTTAATTGCATAAAAATAAAGTTAAAAACAAGGGTTCTGACCGACACTGCGTTTTTCACGAAGTACATATGAACTTCTGAGGGCACCCACAACTGTTCCTCTTGTCATACAGTGCGGCCCGTCCCTCGCTTAGCTGCAGGCCTGTTGGGCCCCCGCACTCCAGCGAGGTGGGTGAATGGAGTTGGCCTCCTTCCCAGCGGCCTGACACTTGGCTGCCCCGGGGAGGGGCCCATCAGAACCCAGGGATTAGCTAGGAATGCCTGGCTCTCAGTTAACAACCGCACCTGACCCTGGGAGCAGCTGGCCCCGGTGCTGCCCGAAACAGCGAGGACTCTGGCTTGGCAGTGCCCCGGGACACAGCTTACCACTGTGCGCTCTGCCCCAGGCCCAGTTGCATTCCTGACCCCCTACCAACACAGAAGCCTATGTGATTAGTGTGTGGGGGGTTCAGTCCTCCCCTCGCAGTCACAGCTGAACCGTGGCACTGTGGGCTCAAACAGCTAACCCAGAGCAGGGAGGGATGCAGGGGCTGTCCATGCGGGGGTGCAGTAGGGGGAGCTTGGGAAAGGGGGGACAGGGCAGAGCAGCTGTTGCCGGTTTGCTTACAGCATCCGCGGAGCCCCGTCGCAATGCACTGCGGGCTTGGCCCACCGGCTGATTTCCCCACTCCCAGGATAGAAGAGCTCCGTGCCCTGCCTGAAGGCCTGGTAGCGCTGGCTGCTGGGCCTCCCTAAGTCATGGCATGGCGGGTGGGGGGGTGTCTCAGCTGTGCACCCCGCCCCCGATGTGACTAAGCAGACAGCAGCCTGTTAGCACCTGGAAAGCGGGACCCTGAGCCCTCCCCCGCCCCCCGGCGTCATGACCCCTGGGTGCCGAGTGCCCACAGCTGCAGTAGCCTATGGGCACAACACTGGCAAAGACGCCAATGTCTTGTGCTCCAGGGGCACAGAGAGCCACATGGCTGCCATTGCCGCTGGCTAAGGGCTACCACAGAGCAGTGGCTCCGGCCCCATCCACCCCACCCCCACAGCCCAGGGGCCACGGCTGTGAGTACTGACAGCCCAACAGCCACCCTAGGCGAATCAAGGCAATATGGGGCACTAGACTCAACCCACCTTGTGCCCCATAGTCCCACCTGCAGGCCACGGCCCTACCCCTCCATGGGGTGACGGCAGCTGTCAGCATTAAGCTGAATGGACCAATTTCTCCCCTCTTGGCGCTGTTGTTTTAGGCTCTCTACGGACTCAGGCAGGCAGTGGTGACACCCCCCACCCCAGGTCATATTTTCAAACTTGTTCTTTACATCCTTGAGGACTAGCAATATATTTTCTTTTTTATTTTTTTTAAAGCCAAACTCTCAGCCCATGACTCCAGAAGCTGGAGCTGTAATCCCTGTGCCCAGTCAAGGGGTTGGAAGAGCCCCTTCTGCATGTAACACCCATTCCCCCCCAGGAGACGCCCCCCCCACTAATGTGCCTTCCCAGCCCTTTTACGGCTGCTTGACCTGGTCATACAGAGTCACGGCGACTCTGGGCTGGGGAAGGGGGCAGGAGCACGGGGGTCGGGGCAGAAGTTACACCATTACACCTAAGATCAGGGAGCCCCGCTTTGCCGAGGGAGGGGGGGATGGCCTGTCCTGATCCCGGCCTCTGCCTCGCTCGTCTCCTCTTGAGGCCACAGGTGCCCCGCCAGGCAGCAAAGCTCCCCCTGTCCCTTTGCGTCCCGGAGGCTGGACCCCGGCCCTGCGAGGCGGCCTCTAATCCCAGCCTGGCGCATAGAGCGTGGCTGACCTTTCCCCAGCCCGGGGACACCGCGTGCTTGCCCTTTGGACTGGCCAGCTGGCCGCCAGCGCCCACTCCCTGCCGCTGAAATAGACGAGCCCTCGAAGGCAATCTGGCCCTACTCCTCTTCCCCACCCCCGGGGGCTCTTCACCCCCCCCCCACTGCTGCTGGCTCCCTGCGCAAAGCTCCAGGGAGCACCCAGCCCCCTGCTCTCGCCTGGCCTGGGTGCACGGGCAGCAAAGGGAGGAAGATGGACAGCGAGGGGTCGGGTAAACAACATAATCAGAGACTTGTTAACTGCTTCACAGGGCCCGCTGCCAAAGCCGGGGTGTGTGTGTGCTTTGAACTAGCACAAAGATAGACGCCTCCTCAATCCCCCAGCTTGGGGGTGACACATGAGCCAACCCTGCAGCGGCAACGCCAGCCACAGCCGCCCCTCTGCTGCCACGTGCTGGGCTCCAGGGGAAGGGGAGCGGCACCGTCTTCAGCCCCGGCTCTACTGCGTCATTAGTTAGAATCGGGGTAAGGGCCAGAGGCACTGGGCAGGGATCAGGTCCCTCCCTCCTGTGCCAGGCACTGTATGCACGCACACGCACACACACACACACCTGTCCACACAGTTTCAGGCCCCTCCCGCCCATGCCAGGCACTATATGTACACACTGATGGCCCGATTTTATAGGGGCAGTCTTGATTTTGGGGTCTTTTTCTTATATAGGCTCCTATTACACTCCCCCGCCTCCGTCCCCAATGCTGTCTGGTCACCATAACACACACACCACACAGTCTCACCCCCCGCGCCCCCAATGCCAGGCACTCAGGGCCGGCTCCAGGGTTTTTGCCGCCCCAAGCGGCGATCGCGATCTGCGGTGGCCATTCGGGGGGAGGTCCTTCGCTCCGAGCGGGAGTGAGGGACCCTCCGCCGAATTGTTGGACGTGCTGCCCCTCTCCGGAGTGGCCGCCCCAACCACCTGCTTGGCAAGCTGGTGCCTGGAGCTGGCCCTGCAGGCACTGTACGTGTGTGTACACACACACACACACACACACACACACACACACACACACACACACTGAAATAAACAGAGGTGGACGGCTGCAGCTCAGGGTTGCAGGGTGTGTTGCAATGCTGCACGGCTCAGGACTACAATGGCGGGGGAGGGGAGGAAGACGGGTTGTGGCAGGCGTGGGGGATTGGGTTGGTGTCAGAAAAGCCACATCATTTCTCTGAACCATGCTGAGACATTTCTCTGAACCTGCTGCAGGGAAGTGGATGATAAAAGATTTGGGGGGCCCCTGCAAACCCTGCCTCGTTGACGTTCATTACGCTAGAATGACAGCACCCCCCCCCGCGGTTCGTTCCATTGTCACCGGGGGAGTGACCTCCCTGCCCACACCCACCACCTGGCTTTGGCAGGGAACAGTCACACAGCACTAGCCCGTCCAGGAAAGGGTGAACAGCAACAGCCCAACCTACAGGGACCTGTCCCGCTGGAAGTCTCCAGCCCAGCTCCCAGTTAGCCCAGTATGAATCACTGCAGCCCAGGGCCAACGCCCGTAGAAAAGCCTAATGGTTTGCAGGTGATGGAAGTGATCTAGGGCTCCCCGCTAACCGGTTGAGTAGCATTGCTAGTAAGCAGCTGCTGTGTTCCACCCCAGAGGTGGCTGCATGGGAGTGGGGAGAGCAGGTTGGCGCGACCCCTGTGCCTAGAGCTGGCTGAGCGGGCACATCCCCCCCTGTTCCATACGACGGCCACCACTGGACCCTCATTCCCAACAGGCCGGCAGCTCCCACCCCCCCTCTTAGCAATACGGGAAGGGCCCGGTGGCCCCAAGCCCAGCTGGAGAAGGGTAGGGACTGGGGAGGCCAGGCAGCGGGAGGGGAGGGGGTTCTGCAGGCGGGTAAGAGGGCAGCAGATGGGGGCACACAGCAGATTTGGGCTGCCAACAGCCCACGGTGCCGTGAGGGGGGCCGTGACCCCCTGCTCAGCACTGTGCCCCCCACCAGCAGGACATGCTGGGGGCAGCTCTCAGCCTAACCTGGCTGCCCCCGCGGGCAGGCCTCACTCTATCAGCTTGACCAACAGGGACTCTTCATCCATCACTGCGGCCTCCTCCTCTTCCTCCTCCTCTTGCCCGCCTTGGGGTGCCGGGCTCAGCGTCACCAGCACGGCCTCCTGGCTGGGGGGCTCCTCCTCGCTGGGGGGCCCCTCCTCGGCCTCCAGGGGGTAGTAGCACTGGGCAGCGGAGAGGAAGTCATCCCCGGCATCCAGGATGAGCAGCCGGTCCTGGGGAGGGGGGAGAGACAGCCAGGCTGGGATGGGGAGGGGCACAAGGTCAGGGGCAAGCAAGGGGCTATGGCTAGAGGGAGGGACCCACATCCCCCTGTGGGGGGGAGCAGCAATTACCCATCATCCCTGATTGCAGCTGCAAACTCTGCACCCCACGGAGGGATTGCAGACACAGGGGAGAAGGGGACCCCGCCAGCTGCCCCCCCGCCCCACACACCAGGACGAAGAGGTATCGCTCGGGGAGGCTGCAGTGGCGGTCGAAGAGGCTGGTCTGCTCGGCCAGGGCGGTGAGGAGCTGGCGGGCCTGCAGGGGCTGGCGCAGGGAGCTGTAGGAGGCCGTGGAGGTGATGTCGAGCAAGCCGTCTGCCTCGGCGCTGAACCCTGCCCAGGGGTGGGAGGAGAGAGGCCTTTGAGCCCACTAGCTCACGCTCACCCTCGCTAGAGCTGCGTGGCGCCTGTCTCTTGGAGGGGATAAGAACCTACTACTGCTACCAGGCGCCAGAGGAGTTACTCCTCCAGCCCCGGGGCAGAAGCCTGTTCAGAGGGGCTGGCGTCGTTGCCCTGGGCTCGTTAACGCTCCCCCCAGATGTGGGTGAGGCTCAGAGACTCCGGCACGCAGGAGAGGCAGGGTCAGGCCTGCTCTCTGGGTCCGACGGTGCATGCTGGGCCCTGTGTCCCATGAACAAGCCCCTCGGCCGCACTGCCTCCCGGCGAGAGAGCCCAGCCCAGCCCAGCCCCTCAGCCCTGGCTAAGGCTGCAAAGCAGGGCCAGGCGCAGTGAGCAAAGCCTGCCGCCCGCCCCGCACCCCACTCCGCCAGCAGTGAAGCGGGCACCGTACCCAGGACCTCTAGGATCTGCCTCCATCGGTCCTTCACCTCGCGGCGGATTTGGCGGTGGGCGCTGATGTCGAAGCTCAGGCGTCGGTAACCCTACGGGAGAGAGACTGGGGGGGTCAGACCCCGGAAACCACAAGGCACCAGCTTCCCCCCCTTCCCTATCCAGTCATGGCTGCCGTGCACCTACACCACTGATTGGCCCACAGCCATGCTCCCATCCCGGCCTTAGAGACTGACTGGGAGTTTCACAGGACAGAGCTGCTTTGGGGACTGGGAGCAAGGACTCCTGGGTTCTATTCCTGGCTTTGGGAGGGGAGTGGGGTCCAGTGGTTTGGAGGAGTGGGGGCTGGGAGGCAATTGTCCTGGATTCTAATTACAGCTGTTACTCCACTGCGCCTCAGTTTCCCCACTGACACAGTGGAGATCCGTTGTGAAGGCTCTGAGAGCCCAGGATCAGAGCAGCGCATTTCAGTGCCTGGTAGATGGGCCAGCCGGGGTGAGATCCCATCCAGCCCAGCTGGGCCTCCCACTGGCCTTACACAGCCATTCGCTCATCCCCTTCCTGTAAGAGAGTTATGTTCCAGTAGCACCCAGGAGTGCTAAGTGAGAGCAGGGCCCTGTTGTGTTGGGCGCTGCCCAAACGCCACCAGCCCCAGCCCAGAAGAGCTCCCAGGCTAAGCAGACAGGCTGGGAGGAGAAACTGAGGCAAGGACTTGCCAAAGGTCACAGCACCGGTCAGTGGCAGAGCCTGGCATAGCATCCTGGGGCCCCGTTCGGAGCCCTACGTCTCCAGCCCCAGGGAAGAAGAAAGCTCCCTGCGGTTTGGCATGCACAGTGGGGCCCTCCGTGAGTCCCAGGGGCCCGCGTGGGCCGGGAGCACCGACCTCCGAGCCCCGACGTAGCCTGGCCCGTTTCTGCAGCAGGTTGTAGAGCTCGCGGTCGTCGTCCCGCTCCATGTGGGTGTCGTCCGCGGGCTCGTTCCACAGGTTGGTGGCCTGGGCCCGTTTGCGCTTCCCCAGCTGATCGAAGTACTGGAGCATCTCACTGCAACGGGAGGAGAGCGGGCGAGACAGCGCGGGGCATGCACCCAGCCTGGCACCCAGGCAGCACCAGCACCAGACACTGCCATGCAAATGGGGCCACCTTACAAGGCAGTGGGGCAGCTTTGCCCAGGCACCTTGGGGTGGCCCCAACACAGCAGTCATGGACCCTGCCCTTCCCAAGCCCCTCACTGCAGGACTGGGGCTGGGGGAAGCCAGACGGGCGCTGAGGAGCTGTGGTTGCAGGTTGTAACAATGGCTCATCCAATATCCTCCTCCAGTGGTAGCCCGGAGCCAGTGGCTGCAGGGGAAGGGGACTCCCCCAGCCCCCCCCCCCCCACACACACATGCGACCTGGTGGAGAATGCAGGGTCCTGGCAGGTAACCAGGAAAGGGAGCTCATGCCCCCACGAGCCAGCAGGAATCTTGCCGTCACTGGCAAGGGGTGAGTGGGGCTCTAGGAACATTGACTGGGGAGAAAGATCCCAGCTCACTGGTAGCAGGCGTGGAAACACTCCCTCTGCAAATCCCGATCCAAGTGGGTGGTTGTAGGACCTGGCTGGATAGCCCCTCTCTGGGCCCATCAGCCCCGCACCAAAGAAGCCCCCATCATTGTAGAGGAAAGGGGAACAAAGGAGATTTGGAAGCGGGGTTCAGAGGCATCTGCCCTGCAGCCATGAGCGCGTCTTTCTCCATCCTTGTCTGAACGCCTGCGTGGCTGCCATGTTTTGCTTCTCCCAGGGCTCTGAGGTCCCCCGACATACGCTCGGTGCTGGGTTCACAGCGCAGAAATGCGGCTGGCCCCGCTGCGGATCAGGGTGGCTGCTGACCAGCATGCAGGGATGCTGTTCCCAGCAGCGGGCGAGAACGCCTTATCCGAGCGTGGGACGGGAGACGGGAGGAAGTGAAGCAGAATGTAATCAGCCAGAAAACCTGGGCTAAAAGTTCTCTGCTCTTGTGAAAAGCAATTTGGGATTTTCAAGAGCCCCCCGCACTGGGGTTAAGGGTGGACTGTAGTTGATTCACCTGCTGTGAAGACAAAGGATTTTGCTTCACGGGGCTGCTACCATAACACTGGACACAAACACGCAATTCAGTCTGATGTAGAACAGAGGGGAAGGAACCGGGACTCAGCCACACATACCGCGTGTCGTGTCCTGGCTCCGTGCCTCAGTTTCCCCACCTTTAAAAGACGGCGAATAATGCTTTCTTTTGCATCCAACTCTACAGAGAAGGGACTGCCTCTCACGCCGTGCAGCGCCTAGCGCAACGGGACTCCAATCTTACTCCGCTAACGACATTAATAAATACCTGAGGAGCGGATTGTTCTCTGGCTCTTCTTGTTCACAGGAGCAGCAGCAGAGTTGGTGCCAAACATCCATATTAATTCACCCCAGAGGGACAGCAGCACAAGTCTCATCAAGGGGCAGCGGACTCTCTTCTCCTGCAAAGAAACGGCTCTGAAGAAGAGGGAGTGGGAAGTTCAGCGGGTTCTAAATTTAAGAAAAATGCAAGTCATAAGCCCTGATCATGTGAGATCCCCCCTTCACCAGGGCTCACCGCCTTAAGCCAGGGGGGACACAGCCTTGCTAAAAGGAGGCTCTTCTCTGCATCGCTTGGGGTTACTGGGCAATGAAAGCAGGTTTGTTTCCTTCCTCGCAGAAAGCAAACCCGTGGTCCGTAATGGCTGTAAATACACTCCAGGCCCGACCCAGGAACGACGATCGTGTCCGGGAAGGCTGGGGGAGTAGGGTGCAAGTCAGGGATGTCGCCTCTCCCCGTACCTCTTGGGGGGAGCTGCTCAGATCCCGTGGGAAAGGGGTTGCTTTAGCAGACAGGCCATTCAGTGCTTACCGGCCGAGCAAGAACTGTCTGGGGCGTGGAAACTGACCTACTCCTGGAGAAATGCCCCTCTCCTGTGCGGGGTGGCAGCCTTCATCCCCTCCACCCTGAAAAGGTGGTGACCCTGCTGGAGACAAATACCGGGGCTGCATCCCGTGGAAGCTAGGTGCCTGCCGGGGTCTGGAAGAATCCCTCGTATCCCTCTCTATCCACCCAAGCAAAGCACAGGGCAACTTTCCTCTGCCTCGATGCACCTGGGCCCCACTCCCAACTGGAGAGGGCCTGGGCCAGGTGATCAGAATCCTGCTGGAGGCATGTGCCGTTTACTCCGTCTTCCAGCAGGAGCCCCAGGGGACAAAAAACTGCAGGATGCACTGGCCTCGGGCGCAGTCACCTTTCCCTGGCCCCGGAGTTACCCCTCTGTCGACGGGGGGAAGGGTGGGGCCCCATCTGCAGTAGGTGGGACTTGCAAGTGGCTGTCACCCCTGCTTTGAAGGCCCTTTGGTAAGCCAGGGCCAGGCAGGCGGGGCGCTCCCAGCCGGCAGGGACAGTGCAGGTGTAAGTGGACTGTTGGCCCCTTACTAAAACTCAGTGCGGGGGTTTTGGTGGCTAGCTCCCAGCCCCAAGGGGAGGGGTCGATGGGAAATCAGGACCCTGAGACTGACAGTCGCCAGGAGCAATGGGGAGAGGCCAACGCTCCAGGTCAGCCTGATGGACGGGACAGGCAGATTGACAGCGTGGGGCCGAGCTAAGAAGCGAGCAGGAGCCCGAGCTGAGCGGGGAGCAGGGCCCTGCCGGCCAGAGAAGCGGGCCAGGGAGCTGAAGGCAGACCTGCAGCAGCGCTGGGGCAGAGTGGAGCTGGAGTAGTCCGGAGCCAGGTGTGGGGAGCAGCTGGGGAGAGCGAGGGGGCCCCTGGGCAGGGGGCCCAGCGCAGGGAGACGCCCCCGGCCAAGACACCTGGTGGGCCAGACTTGGGGGGGGATCATAACCCCCATGAGGCGGGGGCAATGCTGGGAAAAAGGATCCTGCCACCTAGAGCCTGAGGCATGTGGGAACCGCCAGAGCGAATGTCCGACCCGCAGCGTCCCTGCAGCATAGCCAGGGCCTGGGACGTGTGAGTAGGGTGACCAGACAGCAAGTGTGAAAAATCAGGACGGGGATTGAGGGGGGTGTAATAGGAGCCTATATAAGAAAAAAGACCCAAAAATTGGGACTGTCCCTATAAAATCGGGACATCTGGTCACCCTACGCGTGAGGGACAGACTGAACTGCCCTGACACCCCAGAGACACTGGTTGCGATGTCCCCGTGCCGCAGAGCGGGGTGACGGCTTTCCCTTGAACCTTTCCCATTTTTTTTAATCGGTTGCTGTTTAATAAATGGTATTTGCTTTGAACTGTCAAGTATCGGGGGTAGCCGTGTTAGTCTGTATCTACAAAAACAACAAGGAGTCTGGTGGCACCTTAAAGACTAACAGATTTATTTGGGCATAAGCTTTCGTGGGTAAAAACCTCACTTCTTCGGATGCAGTGAGTGAAAGTGAGGTTTTTACTCACGAAAGCTTATGCCCAAATAAATCTGTTAGTCTTTAAGGTGCCACCAGACTCCTTGTTGCTTTGAACTGTATGTAATGAACAGTGGGTCAGGGAAGCATCCAGTGCAGAGAGCCCCCCGGAGTGGGGACACCCTAGTCCCTGCCCTAAGTGACCACGACAAGGTTGGGGGTCGAGCCCCCAGGAATCCTGGGCCCAGCCTTGTTGGGGTTCTGAGGACTCTGCCACAGGGGAGAGCGGAAGGGGAGTCCTCGAGGGCAGGGAGGCCTCTGGATAAAGGAAGTGGGAGACCTTTCGCCAGCCCATGTCACCGGAGAAGTGCAGAAGCCAGGAAAGTTCCCCACAATAGCGGGACCATCCCCTGCTTACCCAGGCTCTGCATTTTACTATAGGATTAAAGGGGCTGGCCTGGGAAAGGTCTTACGCTGCTGCTCCCCCCACCCCAGGGCTTCACACCCTTTAGGGGACGACTATTTGCAACCTGCCTTTCGCCTTCATCAACACCAGCCAGGCGTGGGCAGAAAGGTGCCGGAGCGTCAGTGCAGCCACGGCGAGCACACATCAAGGGCAAGGGCAGGATTCACGCAAGAGAGATTCGCTGCCAAGTGTGGTTGAACTGGCTTCTTCGCCGAGTTGTCGTCTGGTTCGTTTCACAGGTTCAGGGCTTCTTAGTTCTTTGCTTCGTTTAAAAGAGCAGGATGCAAGGGGCCAAATGCGGCCTTGGTGTACGGAGGGGCAGTTCCAGAGCCTTCAGTGATCCCCCAGAGACTTGACTCGTTTGGAAAAAGCAGGGGCGAATTTGATCCATCATCTTCAGCACCTCCAGCGACAGAAGCTGCCAGAATGCAAGCCAAGGTGCCTGGGAGCCCTCTGTGTGCCTGTCTCCCGGCTGTTCAGATTCATAACCAGCCACAGGTGTCACTGCACCATGCCCTTGGCTACATCACTGGCACAGCAAGGTCACAAGCACTTTACCCAAAGGATGGGGAATGGGTTAGAGGTGGGGAAACCGGGCACAGGGAAAGACACTGATTTGCCCAGGGTCCCACAGCAGAGCTGGATCCCCAGTCCTCTGCGCTAGCCCCTGGCCCACGCTGCCTGACACAGGGAACCAACCCTACAAACGCGAGGCTGAAGGGCAGCCCCATCGCCTCTCATGATCACGCTTAAAGTTACTGCAGATCTAAGCACTTGCAACTTGTTTCTGTCATTATCCCAATGCACCAGGTCTGCTTTTAACTGGCCAATAAACATCTTTCACGCATCCCCCCACGCCGCACGGCCCTGCACATGCTTACGCAGGACGCCCACTGGGCTACAGCGGCTTGTAGGTTAGGTGGCTTTGAGAGGCTCAAATGACAACACAGCGGGGTGGGGCGTGACATTGGGCAACAAGGGTCAGAGGCTCTTTTCTGTTGTAGGTTTTTATTAGGCCAAGGTACAAAGGTTCCAGGGGGAAGGCAGCAGGTTATTAGAGCGACAGGCTTTCTAACCAGGCTCAAGGGGAGCCTCCGCCCACCGCAGAAGAACCACAACTCCCCCTGGAACTCACCACACAGTCCTGGGGGGGGTGCACGAGGTCCCCCAAAGGCGCTTCGTGGCAAGGCGATCGTTCAAAAGCCTCACGTCCCTGTGTGCGCCGCACGGGGGGAATCGGGGTTAGGGGAGCGAGTTAACGGTGTTTTCATATGTAAAGAAGCTGAACAAACAGGATGGAGATCGGTTTCACAGGCCCCGTGGAAACCAGTGAACAAGTGGAGGTTAGTATTTCTTCTTTCTCCCCCCGCCCCCACAAGGTGCATTAGTCTATCCCCAGAGCAGGGGCCTCCTGCACTTCGTTATGAAAACGGGGTCACAGCCTCAGAGGCCCAGGAGCCGTTGACTTCCTTTGACTGCCCTGCGCAGCCAAAAGGGACTTGCCAAGGTCACTCGTTGCCAGACTGAAATGTTTCCTCAAATCGGGCGATCCTTCTCCGAGTTTAGAACCGTTCCCTCCCCAGCACCCCGCCCACAGGCGCCGCGGCTGGTACGTCAGTGAACTACGGCAATGGAACACTGCTCGGAGACCGTTCGCCGGAGCTCGTGGGGGACACGACTTCTCCACAGGGAAAGAGCTTCGAGACCTGGAGAAGCTGTTACTTGAATAGTGTTTTACCAGGGGTGGGCTCTTGTGGGTGCCCTTCCCCCAGGCCCAGTCACATCGGAGACCCAGATATGCCCACAGCTCGGGCTGCAGAACTGTTCTAGACCTACAGAGACGCTGCCCTGGGTATATTTCACAGCCTTTTGTGGACCACACGGGCCTAAACTGATCCACCACTGCCTGACAATACCCTTATCAGTGTGTTCGCACATCCCAATCACTGGCAGCTGAGGAATGACAAGGGGTAGCCAAGTGCCCACAGGGTGCGAGCTACCGGCCATGCCATGTAAAGCAATGCCTGTGAGCAGAACAGAAGCAAAGGCTGTCACATGCTACCTGATGGTGTGAGTTCCTCCATTTCCCACTTTAACCATTCGCCAGCAGCTAAATGAACAGGGATGCCTGGCCCCACCCTTCCCTCTCCTCCACAAGGCGTTTGGGTAAATACAGGAGCTCCAGACGGATGAAAGCCACACCCAATTATCAGAATATTTTAAAAAAGGACTGGAGACAAATTGGGGCAGTGGAGGGCTTAGCCAGCCAGAAACTGCCACCTCCGCTGGGTCTGGCAAGGGAAAACAAAGTGATCAATAAAGGGGGGTGGCACACGTTTAAAATCACAAAAGGCTCCATTGATTCCCGTAGCGGCTCAGTTAGTTTGATCCTTGATTGGAGGGGTGAAGAGAAAGGGATCTGCGGGAGTGGGGAGGGACTGAGGCCTCTCAAGGCGTCCACCCCCCTTTCTGCATTCCTGCAAAGGTTGCTCCAGTGTTAGTACTGTTGCCGGGATAGCCACCTCCCTGGTACGTGGTCTGGCTCAGCCCTTCCTGGGGGGAAGGAAGAGGTCTGCATTCCACGCAGGCGGCTCCGTGGCAGGCTCACTCCAGCTCCTTGGAAGTTGTTCCCTGCTCTGCGTTGCGAGAGGGTAAAGGACTGTCCCGTGGAGGGTCGGACGCTGCTGCTCAAGGCCTGCCCGACCCCTCGCTGACCCGCTGCCGCAGGTGGAACGCAAACTCGAACATGGTAGCCGCCAGGCTTTGATGGATAAGGTAACGGGGAAGCCGACCCTATAGAACAACAACAAAACGGGAACACGGGGTTTAATTTGCTGGCGAAGATTGTACCTGGTTCCTATCCTGGGGAAAGCTGCGCTACGGACCGTGTCTCAGAGGCATTGCTTGTTTTAAGTCCCACTCGAAGCCACCACCACGTTTGCAGCACAGGTCTCTGTGGCCGCTCGAGGTGGGTTCCACAGAGTATTAACCAGAGCATCTCAGAGCCTTTTTAAACAACCGCATCAGTGCGGTAACAGGACGGGCCCTGTCTGGCGGATTGGCGAGAATCACCGCAAAGAGGTGACAGCTCCCAACTGCTTCGGGCTGCTTTTGGGTGCAACTTGAAGTGTTTTGAGGTCTATAAAAACCCTGCATGGTTTGAGTCCTCAGGTGCCCTGTGTCAAACTGTGGCAGTAGCCAGCAGCAGTGGCATTCAGACTAGTCCTCACCCAACGGAGGGGGCTGAGGGCAGAAGGTGAGGCAGAGGCAGGCTGTCTCCTGTGTTTGTGCAATGCCTTGCGCAATGGGTGCTGGTCCGTGACTGCGGCTCCTAGACGTTACTGCAAAACAGATCATCAATAACCTAGACAAATTAGAGGATTGGGCAGAAAAAAACCTGATGAGGTTCAACAAGGACAAGTGCAGAGTCCTGCACTTAGGACGGAAGAATCCCATGCACTGCTACAGACTAGGGACCGAATGGCTAGGTAGCAGTTCTGCTGAAAAGGACCTAGGGGTCACAGTGGACGAGAAGCTGGATATGAGTCAACAGTGTGCTCTTGTTGCCAAGAAGGCTAACGGCATTTTGGGCTGTATAAGTAGGGGCATTGCCAGCAGATCGAGGAACGTGATCGTTCCCCTTTATTCGACATTGGTGAGGCCTCATCTGGAATACTGTGTCCAGTTTTGGGCCCCACACTACAAGAAGGATGTGGAAAAATTGGAAAGAGTCCAGCGGAGGGCAACAAAAATGATTAGGGGTCTGGAGCACATGACTTATGAGGAGAGGCTGAGAGAACTGGGATTGTTTAGTCTCCAGAAGAGAAGAATGAGGGGGGATTTGATAGCAGCCTTCAACTACCTGAAGGGGGGTTCCAAAGAGGATGGAGCTCGGCTGTTCTCAGTGGTGGCAGATGACAGAACAAGGAGCAATGGTCTCAAGTTGCAGTGGGGGAGGTCCAGGTTGGATATCAGGAAAAACTATTTCACTAGGAGGGTGGTGAAACACTGGAATGCGTTACCTAGGGAGGTGGTGGAGTCTCCTTCCTTGGAGGTTTTTAAGGCCCGGCTTGACAAAGCCCTGGCTGGGATGATTTAGCTGGGAATTGGTCCTGCTTTGAGCAGGGGGTTGGACTAGATGACCTCTTGAGGTCCCTTCCAACTCTGATATTCTATGATTCTATGATTCTATGAATAACAGCAATAATTCACCACGGGATCCCGTGTGGATCCCCACCAAGGCCCAGGTCAAGGGCACGCTCCAAGGCCCATTTTGCCAGCCCGTCCCTGTGGGGACTGCACGGAAGGGGCTGAGCGGGTGTTTGGTGGGAGGTCGTTCCGCAGGGTACTATGACGTATTTGCACTGCTGTACCACCCCGGTAGCCAGTCATTGACCAGGACCCTGTGGGTCCACCTGGCTCGGTAGCCAGTCTCAGACAGTGGCTAGCCCCAGATGCCTCAGGGTCAGGCGAGAGCTGGCTAATGGGCAATTCCGAATAGCTTGGCTGCTACAGAAGTTTCTCCCTCACAGACAGCAGCTAGCAGGGGCTGAGGGCCTGTCTCATAGAACTGTGCAAACGGCCGATTTCTTTAGAGGCTGGACAAACTCCAGAGCCAGTTCCCATAAAGGAAACCCAGACACAGAGCACTGGACACAACAGCTGTTTTTTGCTGCTCTCGGCTCTATCCCCACGTTTGATACCCCAGCAGGACGGTTGATTTTGCAAGTGCTTTTCAGTCATGTTACGAGCAACAGAACAGCCGACCGACTTCCCCTGGAGGGGGCAGGGGGAGAGGGCGCAGGCCAAGCGCCCCGATGAATGAGGACTTTGTGCTTCCCTGCTGCAGCGGTGGGTTACCACGTCAATAATGGGAGTGCTCGGCAGGTGGGCCTCGTCTCACCTCCCACCAGCCCCCGGCACGCAGCTCTTTTGTATGCTGCCCTCGTCCGAGCGGACAGCAGGGAGCGAACCCAGCAGCGCAGCCAATAACTCCAGCTCGGAGTCACTCGCCGTGTTTAAGGCGCCTTGCTCCACGCGTGCAGACACTAAGCGTGCGAGGGGAGGCTGTTTCCATTGCAGGTTACTGGCGGCCACGGACACAAAGGTGGGCAAGCTTTGGGACAGCAAGACACCTGCATGAGGACAGTTGACTTCTGGTACCCAAGCAGTACAAAAAAGACAAACAATTCTTCTCCCGGCCAGTCTATTCTGCACCGAGAGCTCAGATTTATGGCCAAGATTTTTAGGAATCAGCAGTGATTTGGGGGGGGCCAGTTCGGCACATCTGAAAGGGGCCAGATGTTCCGAAAGGGCTCAGCACACACCGTTGGAAGAATCAGGCCCTGTTAAAGTGTCCCAAGCTGGGTCCCCAAGATCATTTCTGAAAGCGCCCGATACACCCACGTGTCAGTCCTCAAGGGCTTTGTGGCAGGGTGTGATCCGGCTGCCTCTGGGGAACAGGCCCATGAGGAGATGGGTTTGGTTGCACCGTTTGCACCACAGGTTTGAGTTCTCCTGGGTGGGGATTAGATCTCACTGCTTGCAAATACTGGCAGAGCCGCGAGGCAGACTCTCCACCTTGTGCTCTGTGCGAGGCACACGCCGACGTGGAACCCACTTTACCTTGAGCTCCGTGTTGAGGATCCAGATGAAGGTGCAAACTTTGGGATTGTTGGCACATTTCAGTACAATGAAGCCTCCTGGCCCGTTCTCACCCCTTGGAAAAGGAAGAGCACAAAGATTGCACAGCTGTGAGGCTCTGAAGACACCATGTCACATGCACACACTCCTGGGCGGATACACACGCATGCAGCCTGGATCCTGAACGCGCCCATGCAGCGCAAAGACACCGGTACGTTCAAATGATCCATTACTGCACTTGGGGGCACTGAGAGGCAGGATGTCAGAGCTGGAGCAGTCCTTGGGCAAACCTAACTGGGAAACAAACCGGGAAGGAGCTCGCTAGCTCTGCGGCCAGAGAGAACGCCGCATCTTCAGCTGCCATGTGAGATTCCCGCTCATCCCACACCTTCAGCTTTTATTTCCCACGGGAAGAGCTAAGCGAGGTCCAGTGGCCTGTGGGAAGGGACTTGGTGGGGCCTAGTAGGCGTTTCCACATCACATCACGCCCTGCTACCTCCACTGGCACCAGCAGAGAGACAGACACGAATGGGCCGAGAAGACGCCTCCCTGTACCTGCTGGGGGCGCTATGGCAGGATTAGCTCACGTTGGCAAATGCTGCCTTGCAGTCCTGCTGCTTGGGCTCTGCTCTGCAGACAGAGAGGGCCTTCGGTCTCCAGGGCAGTGGTTCTCAACCTAGTTACCATTGTAGGCCACACGTGGGCCACATCCACACAATATACATACTACCTGTATGGCAGGGAGGATGTCACATGGACCACGGCTGTGTGCTGACTGGGCCGCAGGTTGAGAACCACTGCTCCAGCGGCTGGCGGTGGGGCCTGTCTCACCAGCACTGCCTTTGCAGGATATTGAAAGGCAAACCCTTTTCGAATGCAGATGCTGGTGAAAAGGTCCCACGTTGCTGAGAGCCGGAGAGAGAGAAACCCTCCATGGTCAGGACAGGTACTGCACGGGCAGCCTCCCCTTCCCTGCTCGTGGTCTGCTTTGCGGGGTAGATACCGACCGATCCCTACTGATATGTGCCAGATCTGTGACTAAGAGGCGAAAGGCCCCCATCCATCCAGGTATGTTGCAAAGGAGATGCGGGTCACTTCCCAGCTCTGCGACGCGCCGGGGATTTCCGCTGGACAGGGCCTGAACAAGGTGCTCGAGGCCTGAAAAGCCCCAGCACCTAAATAGACTGAGGCAATTACCGAGCCTGCGAGTTAAATGTCAATTCCTTTAATCAGATCACTCAGAAAAACAAAGTCCGAGAAGCAGCTGAGCTGGTCGCTAGCCCTGACTGTAACAAAGGGGCCTTGTTGGAAGAGATTCAAACCCAGATTAATGCATCACAAGGCAGCCGGCCACTGGAGTCTGGAGCAGAGAAATGCCAGAGAGCTTGGCGAGTGCTTTGAGAGAGGCTCCGTATGGAAGCGCACTCTGGTTACACCTCCTGCTCCGGCTCTCTGTGCCCTGGGCCTTTATTAAAACTAAGGCCAGGCAGGAGAGACCGAAAGGGCACATGCGTAACAAACAAAACACAGGAGGCGCTCGGCTGCTTAGCCCCCCTTTGAAGTTGCAACTGTCCCTAATTCCACAGCCACGGGATGCGGAGTCGGTCAGGGTCCCCCCCCTACCCTGCCCCCACTGCCTCAACCCGAGCTGCTGCTGACCTCATGCCGGTTCCACACCAATTGTTCTTTAAACAAAGGAAGAGGAACACAGGAAGTAGAATACGGTTCTGCAGACAGATGGCCTGTCAGAGTTTTTGTAACGCAGAAGTTTCCTTTAAACAGTGACAAGAAACTCCCTCCCACCTTTTTTTAAACTCAAGCGTCTCTTTGCACTGATCATAGAATATTATACAGCAGCGTGTGCTGTAAGAAAAATTAGACATTTCCCTGTGCCCAAATCAAAACTCTTACCTGACGTATTTGGACAGCGGAGGCTTCAAAGCGTGAGTGGTTGACATCCCTGAGGAAATATAGCAGTCTCGTCTTCTTTCAATGCGACGCACGTTTACAAAGTCCCTACGAAAATAAAGGGGAAAGCAACTGCTCTGGGGTCTGCATGGGAGCTTTAGGATGCACAGACATGGAAGGCCCAACAGTCAATCTAAGCCCTATGGCAAAGGTGTGGCGGAAATATTTTAACATGGAGACACTATGTACATTTATGGTTATTAAAGGGACAGACCAGGGATTTAGTGACTCGGACAGAGGCTTGGAGCCAAGACTCCTGGTTCTTGTCCTGGCTTGGCAATCAATTTTGGGCAAGTCATTACACTACATACCACACTATGTTACCCACCCATAGGGCAGGTTAGAAGTGCCCTCTTGGACCCATTGTATGTTTCGTGCATAAGATGATGGTTGGCCTGGAGCTCCCTCACACAAAATCTCCTTGACGTATTCTAGGTGCTTGTTTGACTAGGCATCGGAGTGGAATAAACTCACCTGGGTGACACTACACCCCCTGCAGATCCTGCTGCAACATCGTAGGAGATAATGGTGTTATCTTCAACCCGCTGTAAGATCTGAGTGAAAGAAGGACAGAATAAGAGATGTTTCCCTCACCTGCCTGGAGATCCGTACATGCCAACAGCTAGGAATAAGGAGCCTCCCTCAAAATTGCTCATGGATCCAAAACAAGTGAAGAGCTTTTAGCGGCAGATCTGACGAATACAGGCCTTGGAGAGTCCAGCATTAGTATGACCACGTTTGCCTTCTGTCTAGCGAGCAGGCATTTCCTTCGCATCCTGGACACAGCAACTACCTAGGATGAGTAAGTGCCTCCAAGCCAGGGCAGCAAGAACGACCTTGGCTCTGCGCCTCGGCCCGCTCCCTGGGGCTTTTGGTGCAACTAGCTACTTCGGCACGTTCCGACTGCCTGGATGAGCAATGCATCGGGATTACACATGCAGCCAACCCAGCTCCTGCAGGGCCAGACGCTGCATGCAGCAGGCTCTGTGCTGGGAAGTTCCAGCCCCAAAGGGTTATTAAAATGCCATCTCCACAAAGCACTTACCTGGCAAGCTGCCACCGTTTTATTCCACAGGCTCATCCTCTCAGGTTGGAGAATCACCTCCTGGTAGACTGTTTCAGCAGAACACTGCATGAAGGCCTGAGAAAAGGACGAGACAGTTAACAGTTTGCCCCAGTTGCCTTCCCTGGGGCGTGTATTCAACAGCACAAGCTAAAGATCATTAGGGACAACCAATGGAGTGAAACAAGTGCTCATGAGAAGCGCTAGCAGAACTACTGGCTGCAGCCAGACAGGAATAGCATACTTCCATCCTGAACAGAACAATCCCTGCTATTCCACCCCTGGGCTACTCCGGCGTCTACCGCTTATACCGAAGCGGGCAGCTGTTTCAGGTGGTTCACGGAAGGCTACTAAGTGCGTCAGCAAAAATGAAACACTCGCATTCATCTGAAGCCTCGGGTGGGTCTTTAGAGGCAGAGGGATAATGCAGTAACATGGGGTCACCCAGATCTCCGGTCATTAAGAGTCTTTTCACGTGCAGTTCTTGCAAGCGTGGCAACGTACGTACTGACACAAAGAGAAGTCACCACAGCAATGGGCCTTCATTAAGAGATTGCTTATAGCCAAGCCACTACAGTGAGTCACTTTCCAACATCTGTTCATGCCCGATTGCATCTGAAGTGGGATCAACCCTGATCTTGCTGGACAGGCAGTCGCTATCTTCTTGTAGTCCTGGAAGCTGGGGTTGGAACAGGATTCTTTGGTCACCTGGTCCATCTATCTGCCATTGGATGCCAGTGTATTTGTGGGGGGTTGGATTGGTCTAGTTTTGGATGGCAAGCCTAGGTGTTATCCGGGCAGTAGAACAGAGCTCAGTGCAAGAATGCAGCGGAGTTGTATCACCGAAAGTCCCACCAGCCAGTGGAATGGGCTTTACAATGCCACATGTTGCAGTTTGACCCGTATTGCGGTAGCCACAGAACAGCACGAGTGTCCAGCTGTGCCGGGGCATTAAGCAGTTACTGCACATGGGTTATGCCGCTACAACAAATCTGCACTTTACCAAGCCAGGAGGTAGAGGCCATAGGTCCTTACCTTCAAAATAAAGGTCTTGCCGTGGAAAGGAATTTCAATGGTGTAAACAACATCGCCAAACTCCTATGCAAGAGACAGTCAAGTCACACTTCACATGCACAATACTTCACGCGCCTGTAAGACCTTTCACCCCAGGATCTCCAAGCACATTTTAGACTTGTGTCACTAGCCAGACTGCACAACAGGGAGTCCCGCTGCCATCACTAGAGTCAGCACTGAAACGCAACCCCCCTCCATGGCGGGACCTTTTAAAAGTACAGCTCGACACTGTGCAGCAAGTTTAGGACAGGAAGTGAAGACTGTCTCCAGCTGCATTTTAACACACTTCCAAAAAATCCATGTGTATAGATGGCTGCAGACAGAATGCAACACGCTGTGGCATAAGCGTGACAAGACACAGAAATGGGATGAATCTGTAGCTCGATGCGTAGCAAAGGGAAGGAGTCTATTGCATGGGACAGCTCCCTTAATGCCGGGCATGGTGTTTTTCAAGATGGCACCACTCACTCCCCAACAAATGCCTTTGATCCTTTTCCACTCGGTCAACCGCAGTTCCACACCATAACTGCAATTAAAGGCTAACCACACTCCTCTGCCTGCCTGTGGCTGGGGTGGTGGTGGTGGGGAAAAGACTGATGGGTTCCCTCTCCTGTCAAACACGAAGGTAATTGAACGTTTAATTAAATAAGAGGCGATTTACATTTAACTGAACTGGAATAAGATTCCTAATTGAATCATGTCATTGTAACGCTTGTTAATTTTTCCTGGTGTAACCCGGTTCTGAAAGCCCCATCGTTCTGGGCTAGCCCCTCTGTGCTTTCTGCAGGCAAAGAGGGGAAATACTTGCATTGTTTTTTTCAAATTTCCAGTTTTCCTCCTGGGCGAGGATTTGATCCACAACCTCCATTGCTTCTTTGCCTTGTTGGACGTATTCCTTCTCCTAGGAGAAAACGCAATCGATTTACTGCTCCCTTCAGTCATGATCCTGAGTGTGCGAACGAGCGATTTTGCATCCTAGTGGCTGGGCAACAGAGGAAGGGACTTTCCACTACTGTGCCTGCTACAGATATCCTCCTTTCATTCGGGTGGCAGAGGCAAGCGTGCTGCACCTAGCAGGCCCAGCTGCGTCTCTCCACAGTTGTGATACCTTTCATCCCGAGAGAGTCCCCCACCATTTTTGCCAGATGAAATGGTACAAAGCACAATGAGATCACTTCTCCTCCCACTGAGCTGCAGCCACCTCTGGGGTGAACCAGCAGCTGCTTAGCTACACAGCTGTTTTGGAAAGGATGTGAAGAATCTTGTGTCCAAGTGAAACTACAGTGGGACGTTAGGGAGGTAGAAGGCTGTTACCCAAGCTGGAATTTGACAAGATAGTGGAGTCAATACCCCCTTCCTCCGTCAGCAAAGTCACCATGTAACCACTAAGAGCAAAGGAAACTGGAGGGAGCAGGAAGGACCACAGACGCCTTTAAAAGCCAACTACAGGAGGGGGGTGAAGGGGAAAGTAACTAATGCTGCACATGAGGGGTGACTGGATACTGAATCAGAGCAGTTTTTCCCAGAGCACATGAGCAACATCGCTCGGCTAGGGGAATGATTTGCCCATGTTTCTTGGCAGCAAGCAACATATTTCGTGACCTTCAGTTCTGAGAGGAGAAGAAGAAAGATTCTGTCCCCTTTCACCCCTCGATTTATTCAGCACCCTGATGGGTACGTGCTGGTGTAATCAGCGGACCCTCATGTCAACATGCATTGGGCAGCTATCAGAGCCAGACACTGAGAGACGCTCGGAACTAATGGTGGCAAAAGTGGGTCTCTAAAATGGCAAGATCACCGCTCCTCCATTTACCTGGGCTGTTAACGCTTTCCTCCCCACACCTTCTTCATCAGACTCGTTGTCCGATCCTAAAGAAAGGTACAGAGTTGGGAGGAAGCTAGAGATCCTGCTGGGATGATTTTATGAAGGGGAGGGCCCACATCGGGTCAGCCCTCCCTCCCACCCCACCCCACTTCACCCTCCAGATGCACAGATTCATGCAGGATAGTCTGTGTGTTCTCTTACAGGAGCAGCAACAGCGGTTACCATGGGAAATGTGCCAATCCCCCTGCCCCAACGCAGTCCCCTCTGAAAACACCCTTTTTTGCAGCAAGTTGTGCAGTTCACACTAGCTCTTTGGGTGTCCAGGGTGAGGCCTTTGTTCTTCCCAGAGCAACCTCCGACTGTGCATTTCAAACCCTGTGTCCCAAAGCCTGGAGCTTTGGTTTAAACACAGCTGAGAATGGATTTTGGTAGCACAGGAAAGTCAGGCATCAAATGCAAAGTAAGTGGCTACTTCTCCACCTCCTGACAATCGCTTTCCGATCCCACAGCTGGGCACAAAAGCAGCTACACAACATAACCTTCCCCCGACACTGGAAGCAAAGGGGAGTTCGCAGCACTGTGCTGTAACACTGCTCAAAAGGTCGGTCTAATTAGGCACAGCTCAGCGAGGAACTTTGAGAGGCAATAACAGGGAAAAGGAAACCCAGGGGATCCTGCAAGCGGAACAAGCTGAGAAAGCAACTCAACCCACATACAAAGGTCACCGCATGCCAAGAAGAGGCAAAAACATTCGTCACCTGCAAAGGACTCCGGAGGGGAATAGAACTGCCCGTCAGAGAGGGCTCCGGAATAGAGCAGAGGGCCCCGGGAGGCTGCGGCCTGCGCTGCCAAGTACCCTAGGGAACCAAGAGACACAAAGTGTAAATATATACAGAAGCCAGAGTTTACTCCTAACATTCATCCAGGTTAAGCTACCCCAGTTAACTAACCCTTGGAACACAGCTCTGTACTGGGACCCACAGCCCAGCCTAGAAGGAGCTTTCAATCCCTGTTCCCTCACTTTTCATTTGAGACACAGCACTTTATCTACATGGAGATCAATGAACTCTTTTGCCTGTCAAATCCAAAGGTGATTAAGCGCCTAATTAAATAAAAGCTTTCCCTCGAAGCAATCCAGAACACGCTCTTAATCCAATAGAGGCATTAAACACTTGCTCATTTTTCATCTTAAAACCTCCTCACAAGACCCAAACGTCCTCTGGTTTTTCCCAGCCCATCGATGCATTTGTGATCAAGTCTCACTCGACAAATTCTTCCTGGTTTAGACGCCATTCCCCCCCCACACACACTCTGCCCGTTTGGAAGACGAGAGTGAGATGAGAAGCTCCTTTGGAGAGCTACAGGTCAGAGTGGGACCCTGGGCTGAGCACGTGGGCCTGATTTTCAGTCAGGGTCAGCACTCTCCACTCCCACTAACGTCCATGGGACCTGTGGGTACTCAGCACCTTGGAAAAAGTCCTAGTGTTTGAGGCCAGAAGGGCCCATTCAATCATCCAGCGTGAACTCCTATATAGCCCAGGCTGGAGAATTTCAGCCAGTCTCCCCTGTGCTGATCCCAACAACAGGGGGTTGGCTGAAGCATCTCTTCCAGAAGGGCGCACGGTCTTGACTTCAAGAGATGGAGAATCCAACTCTCCCCTTGGGAGATTGTGCCAGTGGCTAATGACCCTCGCTGTTAAATGTTAAGGCCTTATTTCTAATTTGAATTGGCCTGACTTTAAACTTCCAACTACTGGTTCTTATTCTGCCGCTCTCCTTTTACGGTAAGGGTCCTTTTAGCAGCTGGGATTGTCTCCCTGGGAAGGCATTTCTATACCATAACCAAGTCAGCCGAGCAACTGATCTCCATAACCTGCCTGGAGATAACTTCTAATCCTGGTTCCCCTTCCCACACACCACCTGGTGACAAACTGCTGCCAAAGCCCCGGCCGGTTTGTTCGCTCCAGCCGCAAAGAAGGAAAGTGACTTACATCGTTCCTCTTCCGCCTCCTGAGATAGGACTTTAAAATCCAGGAACCAAGTTTCTAGCCAGGCGATAACGAAAGAGACGATGGGAAGTAAGTACCCAAAAGCCCCCTTGGCTAGCAGCTGGGGGAGGAAAAGAAAGCCACGGGGAGTTTACACAAGCTGGGAAGTCACAGCATGAGACAAAACAAAATCTCCCATTAGAGCCCTTGAGAGCAACTGACCTCAGACAGGATGACCTTCACGATGAGGAAGGCACTGGACACCAGTGTAGTGAACTGGAAAAGGGAAGACAGTTACACAAATCTACATGCCAGCTTCAGTTTAAAGAGAGAAAAAGTCCAATACATCAACAACAGGAAATGGATTCCTTACCGCGATGACCCACCAGTGGCGCAGTTTTAAGAGTGCATAGCCCAGAAGTAACACAGAAAACCGGAAAAAAGCCAAGACCTTTAAAAAACAAAAAAGGCACAGATAAGGAGAGAGTCATTACTATTTCCATTACACTCATGCCAAACTGAACATGCAGGGTGCCGCACAGACAGAGCAAGACACAGTAAGATCTTCAGGGCACGGACTAAATGGTCAAGACAAGAGGTGGGAGGGGAACGAACGGCCCAAGGTCCCTCAGCAGGTCAGTGCAGAGCTAGGCACAGAAACCAGGGCTTCTGAATTCCAGGCCAGTGCCCTATCCATTAAGCCACCTTGCCACTATCTTAGAGAGAAATGTCTTTCCCTTTGGCTGTTTAGCATACTTACAAATATATCAAAGAATGAGGTTTTAAACCGGTACTCAATGATTTCGATCTCCAAGTTCTTCTGAATGCCAGTGTTGGTCTGAGGGTTAGAGAGAATGGAAACAGAGAGATGTTGAGTGCAGAGATAAACTGAAGAGGATAAAAATCAGACAGTTCTGTTTAAACATTAGTCAGCCTAAGTTAGGTAACAGGGTTGTCTGCTGAATGCATCAGTGGACCCATCAGCAAATGTTTAGCCATGAATGTATGCAACACTCCACTTCACTTCCATTTCACTGTCTGTTTCACACCCAAGTAACCCAGAGCAGGAGCAGCATGTAAATGCATTAAGAAAGTGCTTGAGTACTAGAAAGTATTGAAAAAACACCCACTGATTTAAAAAAATCTCAGACACTGAAAAATAGCTTCCTTAAGAAAACTGCTTTTGTGACTTTTTTCCACTTGGTTCCTGATGCTAACCAAGGACCCCTTGCAATCCCACACCCACGGAATACGCAGCCACTTTGACTTGTAGGATTTCAAACAAACATTTTCTTTTCGGATCCAGTTATTGGAAGTGTGCTCTGAATGGAATTGAAAAAAATAACTGGTTTTCTTAAAGGACCATTGACTAAGAAAGAACTCGGAAGGTTGTATGATTGATGTTGCTTCCACAGAATGTTGTCTACATATATATTCCTTTTCTTTTACAAGTTATTCCATACAAGATCTCCTCAAGACTACTTCAGATCTGTTCTCGGACGCTCTCTCTTAACAGGCATTCAGTCAACTCCCAGCTAAATGTGCTGTGGCTCGAGGCAGACAGGAAAAAAGAAAGCCTGTTCATTCTATATAGGAATGCTATTAATGGTCTAGCATCTATTGTGTCAAAATGACTCTGCTTCAGAGCATAGTTAAGGGCCTGCCAGTGGGATTTTTGTACCACATATCCTATTTTTAGAGACTTGGAACTGTGGCTCATGAGGGACTAGATGGTTCAGGTAATTGGAACCAGCCTTTCACCTTCAGGCTATTGGGTGGAATACAGCCCAGCTGGGCTGGAAGTTGTTACAATCTGACAGCTGTTTCATGGTCTATGAGAAACCAGTCGGTGGGTCTTCGTCCATAGCAGACAGCCATTCGCATCCTAAAAGCCGCTGCTGTAACGCGTACCCGTTTGCTGGAGGAGAGGCCAAGGACTGACTAGGCAGCCATCAAAAAGCATTCCCTATAGATCAGGGCTGGGGCACAGCGGAGGAGAGCAGTGGTTCTGCACTGCTGCTGTCATGCGGTATCTGTTCTGTGGCGAGAGGAGTTCAGTCTCCAGGGCTGGCAATCCAGCAGGTTTCACCGAGCTGCAGCTTAAAAATTCATTCCACGACTGAATTTGACAAGAGAGCTCACCCCCGGAGGGAAGGGATGAGGGCTTTGGGCTAAATTTATTGGAAAAAAATGAAAGTTTAAACCAACATCGCTGCCCTGAACAAACAAAAGAGACTGTTTGGGGAGTTCCTTTAACTCAGAAATGGATGTGCGTGGACAATTCAAGTTTGCAGGTGACTGGTGCACTTAACGAGAACTGAAGGAGTTGCCAAAATTGCAACAAGCAAGCATTTGAGTGTTTTAGAAGCATGAGTCACTGCACAAACCTGGTCATTTTCACAGCAGTGCAAATGAGCCTTCTTAACATTTCCAAACATACAGCTTCTGGGTCAAGGCCCATAGGTTACCAGTTAGTCTCAGTTCAGGGCAACTCACGAGCTATGAGCAAAACGGGAGCATGATATATAATTTGGTAGCTTGGACACTAGTTTTATTTCCATGAGTCACAAATCAAAATACAAGAGACCCCTCCCACCAGCCCCGGAGGAGGGCAATCCCACAGGATCAAGGGGATTCACAAGAGGACAGGAAACCACAAGGGGTTTCTACTGTAACCCATTGGCCCTAGTGGGACACTGGCTGTTAATTTCCTTGCTGCTGCGGTTCCTAGGCAGACCCTCAGTACTACTCACATCATTTCTGGGGGGTGGCGTGAACTGAACTGCGGGCTGAGATAAATGGTTAAGTGCAGACTCTGAACGAGGTAAACAGGACACGAAGATAATAGCGGATATGTCCTCAGGGATCCAGTCCTAATAAATAAGGGCAGACTGGTGAGGGCTGCACGTAGAATTGGAGATGCATCTCTGATCATCTCCCTTCTGTTCCTACCAGAACAGGCTAGAACAGCAGCACATGCAGCTTCAAAGCCCAATCGCAAATGTATGAGCAAGAAGTCTCTCCCTGCAAAACGTGACACCACCATCACCTGGCAGAGGGCAGGGAACAACACAACCCGAGACACAGGCAGTGGCCAGCAAAAAGTCCATCAGTTCCCCTTTACTAAGGGGGACACAGTAGAGGAGGTTGGTCAGAACAGACTGAGCAATGCAGGTATCCACGGGATCTCAAAACAGACTCGTTTCCAGCTGGGATGGAGGCACCAGGCTGTTGGGATGGTGCTTTTCTGACCACTTATTAATATCACAAGCAAGGTCACTGTGACATTCTGTCCCTTGGGGGAGCGCCCTGTAACCCCCATGTTCCTCATTTATATACAATTGTGATCTTGCATATAAACCATGTATAGGTGTCACTAAAACATGCTGTAAGTTGGGGGAATCAGCCAGATATTAGCTCCCCAGAGGCAACAGCAGGGAAAGCGACCCACACCCGAGCGGGGTGTCAAACAACCCATCACCAGCCATTGTCCAGCAAGGGAACTACAATTCAATGACTCACCGGCACGAGACCACACCAGGGGAATTGCTCAACCTTGCCTGGAGACCCAGCAATGCCCCCCAGACATGCCTGGACTTGTGTGTTCCCCAAGCACGTGGGACTGAGGGTATAAAATACAACAGAGCAGGCCCATGATTCGCCTTTCTCCTGCCCCCACCCATGCTGCAAGCAACAAGGACACTGAGAAGACTTAAACAGAGGAGACTGGCCCAGACTTTAAGGGTGAAATCTGTATACTAGGAACTGCAGTATCCAGTGGGTGAGAAAAACTGCTTCATCTAGATGTTACCCAGTCTAACAGGGTTGAGGGTTTAGACTGTGTGCTTATATTTTATTTTCTTTTGGTAACTGACTCTGACTTTTTGCCTATCACTTAAAATCTATCTTTTGTAGTCAAATTTGTTTTACTGTTTATCTTTACCAGTGAGTTTGTATGAAGTGTGTGGCAAACCTGCTGAGGTTTTGCGAAGGCTGGTGTATATCCACTTTCCATTGAGGAAGTGGTGAACCAATTAATAAATTTGCACGGCTCATCTTGAGCAGTGCAGGACGGTATATTCCTGAGGTGCAAGGCTGGGAGGATTTGGCTGGTGCCTTTTCCTGTGTGATTCATGAGTGGCTCTGGGAGCATTCATGCAATCTAGCTGGGTGTTGGGTCTCCACGTGCAGTTGTGCTGAGTGATCCCAGCGCCTGGAGGGGTTGATGCTGGTCTCTAGCAAGGCATTGTGAAAGGCAACCCAGGCTGGAGAGAGTTCAGGGGGCACACGGTCCCACAGTCCCAGGCTGCAGCCTGGGGACCCTGTCACAGTCACCGTGTGCCCAGTGCCAAGCCCAGGGAATGGATGAGGATCTCTGTTTGTAACAGCTTTATGGGCCAGATCCTCAACTGGTGTGAAGTGGTGCAGTGCCCTGGAAATCAGCTGAGGACCTGGCCCCAGGGTTTTAGAATGGGGTGACGGCATCCCAAAACCCAGGGCCGCCCAGAGGGGGGGCAAGTGGGGCAATTTGCCCCAGGCCCTGGGCCCCGCAGGGGCCCCCCACAAGAATACAGTATTCTATAGTATTGCAACTTTTTTTTAATGGAAGGGGCCCCCGAAATTGCTTTTCCCCAGGCCCCCTGAATCCTCTGGGCGGCCCTGCCAAAACCAACAGGAGAGAGTCATTCACTGCTTCCCCACCAGAAAGGGCCCAGGACTCACATTCAGCTCAATTATCCACAGCAGAGAGACAAACAGCAGGTCGAAGGTGACAAAGAGGCAGAAAGTCCTCCTGACGTCCGAGATGGCTTTCCTCTTCTCCGGGGGGAAGTAATAGTGCGGGGAGAAGCCCTGGCTCTGAGAGAGGGAGGTGCTCATGGACGCAATGGCTGGGAGGCTCCGCTCCAGGTCATGCTGCAAGTCTCTGGACTTGTTCATCCTCGGCTGAAACAACGACGTCCGGCAGCGATCGGGGCAGCATCTGTGAGCTCGTCACCGTATCACCTGTGGGGAAGATGGAGACCTTTAGACACTTAAGGGGATGCTTGGTTTGCTTTACTAGCTGAGACAATTCTTATTAACTGCCTGGCAGCCCCAAAGGATCCCAAGCTAGGAGACTGACCCCTCCAATATATTCAGCCCACAGAGATGATCAAGGACACAAATGGGAACCAGCTGCCTCACTGCCTTCTTCACCTCTGAAAATCACCCCCACCTCCAATTCAACAGAATTAATTCCCCCGGCTATAAGCAATGCCGGTAGGGGAGGCCAACATTTGCTCTTTGGTTTATGAGAGCTCGTGTCATCAGCAGGAAGCGTCCTGCCTCGTTTCACACTTGTCCTCCGAGCCTGTCAACATGCACAGGAACCTCTTTTGCCTCCCTTAGCTTTCTGCCACGCCCCACATTCACACTCGCTGCAGGGGAGTGAGGATGTGCCACAAAAGGGTCTGGTTGAAAGAGATCCCGGTGGTCACTAAGTGCAATTTCACTCCAAACTAAATCGGACCACGCTCTCCTGCGCCAGAGCACGCTTCGCCAGCCCAGAAAGCTGGCCTGCTTGCTTCTTTGACCGCAGAATTTTAGCCTTTGCCACCGACGCGATCAGGGTGGCATGGCCTTGGGGAAAGACGCGCAGGAGATGTTTTTGCAGAGGCAGAGTGACGGACAAGGGGTCCTTTAATATAGGATTCCAGGACCAATCCCAAGCCACCCAGCTGTGGTGGAACAAGTCAGTCTAGTGGGGATGGATGGTCCCCAAGGACTAACCGTTCCACACGGCTCTTGGATATTCACGTTACTTTGTGCCATTCACAGAAGCATGGCCTGTGTTTAAGTTGTGTAGCGGAGCCGCTCCCTGTGCGCCTGAGTCAGAGCTGCGGACTACACAGACGCTTTTTTCAAAACTCCTGTTAGAACTGCAAAGTGAGGTGGATTTTATTCTGCCTCCTGTATTGACTACCGACAGCCAAGCTCTGACTGCGGCATCTTTATTGCTGCACGTAGACTAAAGGAGAGAGAGAACAGCTGCATTTTCACACCCAGAGAAAGCTGGCGGTGCTGGGCATTCAGAATAGACCTGTAAGCAGAGCAAGTTTGATCAGGAAGGCATTAGGCTGCCCTACAACACCTGGTTTAAATGCACTTGCGACCTGTTGCACTTGATCATTTTTTCCCTTCTCTGTGGTCAACAGGAAAATGCCATGTTGCAATCACGTAAAGAACCGGGTTTAACCTTGGCAGGTACCGGCACCCTGCTTCCTAAAAAATACTGAGGTGCGGCAATTCACGAATGCTGGATATGACTGGTCAGTGAGATTGTCACTCTCGTCCCATAGTGGGTTTTTAGAATTTCCTGTGTGACTGCTTGATAGGGAGCGGTGGGAAGAGCAGACAGAAAGCAATGCAATAGATCTAGATAAGAACACCCCAGTGCGCAGGCACAAGACAGCGGGGCAAGCGGTTAGCTTCAAAGAGCCTGTCTCCAAGGAAGCTGCAAGTCTGGTTTTGCCCAAGCGAGGAGCCTGGCGAGCAAGAGAAAAGAGTTTTAAAGTCCATTTTAAGGGGAGTCACTTGTCAACAGCTATGTATGGAGACAGGCTGCCAGAGAGAGGACGCAGAGGGAGTTTGAAGCGGCTGGGCCCTCCCACTTCCAGGGAATAGCCAGCCTCGGGGTAGACTTGGACACGATGTTTTCTCTCAAATGCTTTTGCTCTAATTTACTTTTTGCCACAAGACGGCTTTCTGGTCACCGCATTAGCCACAGTCACTGCTTGCGGGGGGAAAAG
Organism: Trachemys scripta elegans; assembly: GCF_013100865.1. Classification (NCBI taxonomy): domain Eukaryota; kingdom Metazoa; phylum Chordata; order Testudines; family Emydidae; genus Trachemys; species Trachemys scripta. The sequence continues at coordinate 12,914,209 of NC_048320.1, read as the reverse complement.
ACGGCAGGGCCTGAGCCTACGCCTTGGTCTACACTACAGAGTTAGGTCGCTGCTTACGTCGACCTAATTATGCCAGCGTCCATACTACAGCCTTGCTCCCGCCGGTGTAAGTGCCCTGCTGCACCGATAGAATAACTCCACTGCCACGCGATGCGTAGGGCGTATGTTGGTGTCGTTAGGGCGACGCCCTGTCTGCGTAGACACTGTGGGTTACTTATATCGGCTGTTCCTGTCATTCTTGTCAATTTCATGGCTCCCCACTGGAGCCTGGCTCCCCGCTCCCAGCCGGGCTACGCCCACCCGGCTCCCTGCTCCTCACAGGCTCCCCGTTCCCAGCCGGGCTACGCCCACCCGGCTCCCCGCTCCCCACAGGCTCCCCGCTCCGAGCCGGGCTCCTGGCAGTGGGGAGCCGGGAGCTCGGGGGACAGCCGGGCTCCTGGCAGTGGGGAGTTTCTAGGCTAGACATGCCCTAAGTGTGATATTCTGAGGCCATCACAGTTAGTACCATGGGCCTGCAATCCAGAGCCTGGTCTGAGAGTGGGAGAGCCAGGTGATACCACCCCGAGCCGGGTGACGGCTCAAGGCCTGCGAGTGGGTGCACCTGATGACAGCTCAGAGGTGCAGTTTGCACAGTAACTGTGACAGGTATCTTAACATGGTTCAAATGTGTTTTTTCCTGTCCATATATGCAAGAAGCCGCCATGTTCTAACACTGATGGTGCTCCACCACATTCCCCAGCTGTGTGGATCATTGTAGGACAGGAAGGGCCAGAGAGGGAATAAACACGGAGCCCTACAAGTCATTTTTACAGTCACGTTTCTGACAATAGCAGCACTTTAGAAGAGAGATGTCACTTTATATAAACAGTAATAACAAGCCCTTCCACTGCTACGAGTGATGGGGAAGAGTCTCTAACTGAAAAAAGTTAAGACATCTGTGAGTGCTAAATAATACATTGACACGTACACAGTGCCCCGTTCTCGGCGTTAGAGGGTCATTGTGTTCTCAGCTAGAACAACACTTTGCACTTACAGTCCTCTGCAACTTCCAAGTACTTTGAAGTCATCCATCAATTCCTCACAGCCGCCGCCCCCTAGCCAGATACATAAATAGCGGTACCCCCTTTTTTACAGCTGGGGATAACTTACCCAAGATCACACGCAACCAGGACTAAGAGTTCAGAAATTCCTGGTTCCCATACCATGCTCTGTCTAAAATAGCTCACTGCCTTTCTAGAGAAAGCCAAAAGAGACCGTTACTTTGTGGATTTTTTTTTTTTTTTTTTTGAAGACTTGACCTGCTGCAAGACCAACACACTGATTAAGAACATGTGAGAAAACTAGCGATAGTCCACTTGTCCTTCGACGTGCAAAGAGCAAGTCGAATTTTGCATTGAACCCGGCTAGAAATAGACCTGAGGGAAAGAGGACTTTTTGTTTCTAAGCAATTCTAAAGAGATGAATTCCAAAGCCCAGGGAGAAGCACAGGTTACAGTACTGCAGAATTCTGATAAGCAAGTGAGTTTAGAATCTCATTAGAAGGTCTGATGTGATGCATTTCTTTTCTGGGTGCTCCCAACACAGGCCTGTCCCACTAGACAGGGATGGAGTTTGGAGAGGGAACAGCAGCATACCAGAGGGTTTTTTTGTTTGTTTGTTTTTTTACACAAGCTCTCTTCTGTGTGAAAGATTAATTATGGAGCATCCGAGCGCTCCATTACGTATTTATATATTCTCTGAAGTCTCTTTTTTTGTAGCAGGATGTCAGCTCAATCCAGGGGAGAGAGACAAACACTTGGTTTTATGGTGCTGCTCAAGGGGTGATGCTCGACTTCCAGGCAAGACAGGGTTTGAGAAAGAGCAGCAGAGAGAAGAGAAACAGCACTGGCTGTCTGGAGAAATTCCATGGGCAATGATAAGACTCAGAAAAGGCACCAGGAAGCTAGAATGTCCTATTGACACTTTTCTGATTCAAAAAGCAGCGGTAACATTATTAACATCTTTAAGGAGGAGAGTTGGGTTTTTTTCTTACTCCTCAGAGTTCGTGTTTCAAGCACGGGCCATACACTGGGATAATTCATCAACCAACTTTGTCCTCTCTGATGAGGAAAAAAGAAGAACAGGAGTACTTGTGGCACCTTAGAGACTAACAAATTTATTAGAGCATAAGCTTTCGTGGACTACAGCCCACTTCTTCGGATGCATATAGAATGGAACATATTAATTAATTAACAATATTAATTGTTAAGAACATATTAATTGTTCTATTATTATTATAGAATGGAACAATTAATTGGCCTCTCAGAGTTGGTAAGACAACTCCCACCTGTTTATGCTCTCTGTATGTGTGTATATATATCTCCTCATTATATGTTCCATTCTATATGCATCCGAAGAAGTGGGCTGTAGTCCACGAAAGCTTATGCTCTAATAAATTTGTTAGTCTCTAAGGTGCCACAAGTACTCCTGTTCTTCTTTTTGCGGATACAGACTAACACGGCTGTTACTCTGAAACTTGTCTGATGAGGAAGTGTTTCTAGTGATTTGAGCAGGAATTTGGGAGACAGGAGGCTCCTGCATCAAACATGAAGTACTTGTCTTAATTTTCAAGGCCTTTAATGGCCTATCCCATCATCTTTCATTCTCTGATCGAGATATTGACTCCTACCTCCGATGGGCCAACAGCAGCCTCTATCGCCCACTTGTTAGATTTTCAAACAAGTGCCTTCTTGCTTTCCCCCATGCTGCCTCTCACTGTCAGCATCCACAAACCTACTTCACTATCCTCCTGCAAATCCCTCCATAAGCTGAGACCACTGCCTGTCCTTCCAATCAATATTGTCTTATTGTCTCCTTGTGCTCCCGCTTCTGTCTCCATCCACCTGTTGTTTCTCATCTCATACTTAAATTGTCAGCTCCTTGGGACAGACACCTTCTTTGTTCTGTGTCTGTACAGTGCTTAGCACAATGGGGTTCCAGTCCACAACTGGGGCTCCTCGGTGCTACTGCATACCGATAATAAAAACCCAGCCCCGCCACTGACTGTGTGGCCCTGGGTGAGTCACTTAGGGAAGCTGAGATAGGTATTGTGCCCCTTGTACAGATATAAACTACCTCACACAGCTGTATTGCAAGAATTACCTGGTGTTTGTATGGTACTACTCTAGGAGATGCCAAGAACTCAAAGATAGTAGTTACATTGCAAGTGAAAGGGGACCTGCCTCACCCTAGCCAGCAGCAGATCAATATCCACCTCATAAAGACACCTCAGGATTCAGTGAGATTGGCAGTGGCTGTTCATCTGTTTGAGAGGTCCAAGCCTGGAAGAGCAGACGGCGCTGCAGGTCAGGGTTGAGAGACACTCGCCTAGCACCTGTCCACACTACTCTGGGATCTCGCCAGCCCCTCCCTTTAGTCAGTTGCGAGTAGGCCCAAGAATCTGAACTTGTCAACAGACTTTTCAAGTATCAGATAAAGGTGAAGAGAACACCAAATGCAAACACCACACTGCCTTTCACACAGATCTGCCCTACAAGGCCTGACGTGCTAACACACACAGATGTTCTGACCCAAAAGGGACACCTGGGTCAAAACACTGCAGGGACTTGTGTGGTTAGGTCATATCCTATGCACTGCACATAGAGACACTTCAGGCCTACCCTGTCAACATCCTCTTGGACTGCCTGGCTTCTGCTGATTTAAGTAATAAGCTTCCCATTAGCACATGTTTGCATGTTAATTACATCTTGCAATAAGAAGACTCTTTGCCTCTCACTCCCTAGACTTCCTATTACTGATGTGTCTTCTCAGCTCATAAAATGGCTTTAACAACTAATTCTCAAGTCACCTCCTTTGATAGTTGCAGATTTTACACCAAATACTGTATCAGAAGACAAACTGCCTCAAGAGATTATTAGACTTGGATCCTTTCAAAGAGATGAACTACAGAGGATTTACAAGAAGTTTAAAAAAAAAAAAAAAAGTCCTGGATTCCCTAGAGAACAGACATGTTTTTAAATGTAACCACCACTGCACTCCCTAATAAAGGGGAGAAATCCACATTGCAGATTTCTCTGTTTCTTTGCCAGAGTGACATAGCATCAACAGCTCAGATCTCGCTCTCTCTCAGGATCGCAGAGAGGTAATTTTGTTAACACACAGCAATTACATTTTTGATCATAACAATAATTAGCACTTACACACCACTTTACAAATGTTAATTAATGTTCAACACCCCAGAAGGCAGGTACAGATTATCTACTGAATACACTTTCCCCTGGTGCTGGAATCTTATAAAATTTGGGGCGTGATTTTGAAAGCAAACTTTTACAGCTTCTCTTTAAAGTCTTTCAGGACAAATTAGTATCTGTACCACTGCTTCTGAAGGTTACCGCCTGGGTCATATTATGTATTTGTTTCTGGTAGCTCCCACAAAATGCTAGGGCAAGGGTAGGCAACCTATGGCATGCGTGCCGAAGGCGGCACGCAAGCTGATTTTCAGTGGCACTCACCCTGCCCGGGTCCTGGCCACCGGTCCGGGGGGCTCTGCATTTTAATTTAATTTGAAATGAAGCTTCTTAAACATTTTAAAAACCTTATTTACTTTACATACAACAATAGTTTAGTTATATATTATAGACTTATAGAAAGAGACCTTCTAAAAACGTTAAAATGTATGACTGGCACGCGAAACCTTAAATTAGAGTGAATAAATGAAGGCTCGGCACACCACTTCTGAAAGGTTGCCGTCCCCTGTGCTAGGGCCTGTCCCAAAGAGCTAACATTGTAAAGGGAGAGAACAAAGACAAGGCTGGAGGGAGGGAGGAGAAAAGTGAATAGCAAAGTAGCAAGGTAGTAATCTGGTTCTTGACTCCATTCTGATAATACAAAGTTTTACTTTTAACACAAGCTTTGGGCGGGGACTTATCCATAGAAACAGCCTCTCAAAATCCTTTACGAACTCTGCTATTAACAGCGGGATTGTTACTTGAAGAGGTGGGCTTGTGAACTAGCTGAAGAAGGGTGCTCCACGCCTGGGGGGAAACAGTTGCGGAGATGTTTGTAGAAGTGCAACACAAGAAATCCTTCCGCCCGCCTCCCCGAAGAGCATCCCTATTAGAAGTGTGAGCTGGGAGCAGGGCTGGGCATAAGTATATTGGTGCCCCACACAATATTATTTTGGTGCCCTCTCACCTCTGCTTCCCTTAGGAATCCAAGCACATGCTTTCCATGGGGCACCTTCAATCCTTCTTGCTCAAAAGGTACTCTCCCATGGCATAGCTGATTGCCCATTGCAAAGACAGCTTCTTTCTGTAGCAGAATCCTTCCTACTGAGCGGTGCCGTCCAGTCTAGGCCTAAATCCTCCCCCACAGCTGGCAGCCTGACCTCAGAATTTGAAGGGGAAGCAGTGATCCTGCTTCATGCTCCATGCCACAATGCCGCTGAAGGGCCAGTGCCTCAGACCCCTTGATCCTGGTTCATCTCATGAAAGCCCTGCCTGGGAGGGACCAAAGGGCAAGAAGGCCACATACCAGCAGCACAGGTGGAGGGGTGCGCCTGTGCTGTATTTAACCCCGGATGGTTTTCGGTACCCCACCTGAGTGCTACCCTGCAGAAACAGCTCTTCCCTTCCCCTGAAAGGCAGATCCCCACAAACTGCCACTACCCTCCACCCCACCCCACGAGACGGAACAAGGGAGAGCTTGGTATTGCAGCCAGCTCTGACCCAGGGACATGCATCTTCTTTGGGAGTCAAACGAGACTCCTTAGTCCCCCCAGAGCAGGGATGGCTACTCGGGGATTGAGGACCCCGCCTCTACTTCATGCTGCACAATTCCAACCCCGTCACGTCCCAACTGAACCAGACTGTGTATTTGACTGTACAACGCTCAACTCTTCGAGTCCTTATTCCCTGCTCTCGCTCCCCCCCAGGAACAGGGTGAAGCCTCCTCATGGAGCAGGCCTGACACTAATGAAAGGGGGATTTGTTTGATGGGCTTCATTTCCCCCTTCCCCGTTAAGATCTTTGCTCAGACCTGGATGTAGACAGGCCCCTTGTTTCTCCAACCCCACCCCCTCCGGCAGCAGTCACAATCCCAGAGATCCGAGGAATTGCTGTCAGAGTTCTAGCGACGACACACTCCTTACCATGAGGCTTGGTTTCCACCGGCGACTCTCCTTCCCCTACCCAGTGAGATGTTCCGTCATTGAACCAGATGCTCCCCATGGGGCATTACAGCCATGTGACTTAACAGTCATCAAGTATTTGGTGTTACAAGAAGAGGTTAATGCGCGTCCTCCCCCACAAGCAGGAGAGCAGTGAACTTTAAGCCACTTTATCTCTGGAGCGTCTTTCGCTAGACACCCGACAACACGCAGGGCAGCAGGAAGACCAGACAAGGGATTCTCAACTCGAGAATTCACTCTTGGTCAGAGGGCTGTTCTAAAGCAATGCACTTGGGGTTACTCAGTCACACGGCGGTGACTCAACGGCGGCACTGCCGAAGGACAGGCCAGGCTCCTCGCCTTCCTTCACACCCCGACTTCCTCCTGCTACCACTCGAAACTGACAAGGCATCAGCAGTCTTCCTAACAGTCCTGGGTACGTTAGAAAACTGAACGCAAACCGCAATTTGGATCCAAACGCAGACATCTGAGTGGGGGGTTCGAGCCCGAGTTCTCATTCAGGACCATGCAGCCCACGGATACTCAGACCTCAGTGGGTCAGGTGCCAAATTAATGATCAACATTACCCAAAAGAGCCACAGCTGTGTGAATTCATTATTTACTATTTAGATATATTGTATATTTTCTCGCAGCAAAATGACTGACCAAGTATGATTATTTTAGCAACTACGCTTGGTTAGCAGCATAGTAAAAGTATCCTGATTGGTTAATAATTAAATCACACGGGGTTTTAATATGTGCTGCAAAGAGGAGACACATTAAAGAGCCACCTGCGGCCGCGAGGCTCAGTCGGAGTATCCCGGATCTAGCAGAACGATGGGGTAATCCCGTTTTCTGGCATTTAATCTCACTGCCCACCAGAGCCGTCCTCCAAAGCCCTGTGTTCTCTGAGCCATGCAGCCTACTCATCCTGACGGGCTAACCAGCCCTCTCTTTCCCAGGGGCAGAACAATCCGCACAGCGCATGCTGTGTGACTCACCATCCCTGCCAGCGCTTAGGGCAGCCCCCTCCTGCCTCGGGAGTGCCACTGCATTCTGGCTAGGTCACTGTTGTGCGTGCCCGAGGCCATCCAGAGCAGGGCAAAGAATGGCAACTGGCTTTAAAAGGGCCGGGCTAACCGCAGAGAGCCACTATAAAGACAGACGGCACCTCTCAACCGTGCTCTGTGACCAGGGGATCAAAAGAGCCTCCCCCCCCCCCAAAGCCTTGTGGTTCACCCCATTTTTCCAACATCCCTTGAAACCTATAGAAAAATCAGGATCACACCTTGCAGCCATATCTAGATTCCTTCCTTATTCAAAACGACAGTAGCCTGTCTGCATCCAATTTGCAGACTCCACCACTCGAGCGAACACCCCCCCAGTGCAGCCGCCTCATTAGCCCTTCACACTATCAAAACAATTTTCAGAACCCTTCAGTGGCAACTTAATTGTTCGAGCCTCTGATTCACACCAACTCCATTGTGCTCTCTGATCATAGCAACTTTGAGTCCGGGGTGGGGGGTTTACGCTTCTTCCCTTCCCTCCTCCCCAGCTCCCCTGGAGTTTACCGTCTGACACGACCACTTCCCTCCCATCCCTGCGCCTACAAGTCAGCAGAAAAAACACCCTGCCTAAATATTCAGGAAGGCTGATTTCCATGCCACTGCAGATCAGCTGCGAACCTCCAGCGTGCAGACTGGCAACTCAAGGTCTCACGACTGTGCGATGAAATCTCAAGGTCTGATGTAATTAATCACTGTTTTTATTAACGATCACCAGCAGCTGCCAGCTTGAGTTTAGAGACCGACCTTAATGAGGAGACTCTCAGGGCCTCAAGATTAGAATTAAACATGCAACCGATCAAGTTTATCTGAAAGTAGGTTTAGGAAACATAAGATTTGCTATTAGGCCATTACTCCATTAAGTTTCTGGCCTCCGGCAGTGACCAATATCGGATGCTTTTAAAGGAAATAAAATTCACCTCATATCCACAAACTACTCCTAGCATTAAGGGGCTCACGGGTGGAGAACTGTCATGACCCCCTCAGGCCCCACAGTAGCACTTCAGATGTTACTCTGCAGTCGTGGATAAAATCCAGTTTGCCACTAGCTTCCTGGAATTGTGAGTGCCACAGGCTGATTACATTCCATGCGAAGCAGCATTTCCTTTTATTTCATCTAAATTTAATCTGCCACTAATTTTACCAAGAGACCACTTATTCACTCAAGGGCTTGGGTTCAGTTTGTATGCTGCTCAGAACAGGGAACTGTGGATGTATTTGTCTACGAAGTTTCATGCACTCAATAGCAAGTGCATCAATAATAAAGTACACAGTATAAAGAGAGTGATCGGATTTCACTGTACTTTTAACTGGAGATTTATTTAAAGTTACAAAATCCCCTCTCGCTTGCATCATTTATGGCCGTGTGATCACCTTTCCCTGGGTGCTCAGATCGGATGGTGATCCGTGTGACCCAAATGCTTAGAAAGATTCCGATTTATAAGCACATGAGGAACTTCACACTGATTAGTACAAAGTTCTTCTAGACTGTAACCAGCGTTACTGTAGGGTGGGGAGAGTTGCAACAGTCTTCGCAAAGTTAGGGCACTTTGTTTGCTCATGCAGCTGCGGCCAGGGCCAAAGCACACCTTTGAATCTTTGCTTTCAAGCAGACCAACAAGAAGCATGCCGCATTGTATGCGCTTTCAGATCAATGCAGCGCTCCAAGACACACAGCAGCATTTTCCTCATGCCATAAAGTTTTACAGCCCCCAAGTTTGGACAATACTCGTAGCAGCACCCAGTGAAAAAATCCATTAGCAGCAATGGCAAAAACAGACGTATCCAACACTTCTGCTGTGCAGGGATCCCAGGGCTGAAGTAGAAGGGGCGAGATATATCAGTAGAGGTTGTGGGAGGAAAGCAGTATTGGAAAGCAGGGACACTACCGGGCAGGTTGGACAGGCAGACCCCTGAAAGTCCTGCCCTCCAGCCTTGTCCTTAGCTTGAAAAGTAAGGGCAGCTACAATGCAAGAACAGGAAAGTGGAGAATCATAGAGGCTCTGAGGTGATGACTACACATCATGTTGGAAAACATGTTAACTAACAAGCTTTTAAACATGACTTAGTAGCTAATGGAGACAGGACAAGTTAGGGTTAATCACAACGTCCTCATTAAGGACAATATTGCATTGATTAATAGGATAAACATTTCCTACCATGAGTCATTCTCCTGGTGTAAACATAGTCAGATCCCTGTGAAATGCCCTCCTACCCCCAGAAAAGAGAAACAATAGTAGTATTTAGACTTAAAAAAAAAAAATAGCACCAAGAAAAAACAAAAACAAAGACTTAATTCTGACAAGCTGCCCAGCAAAGGCCGTGTTTGGATCACTCATTTCCCTGCATAGTTCAGGGTCTCAATATGTTTTGCAACACAAGCCTCTAAAAATAGAATATTCCACTACTATATAAGCACCAGCCTTTCATGTTACATGTTACAGATGAGTGACTACCACATAGCTTTATCGACACTGGAAGTCACAGCAAGCTCTAGGGATGTTCTTCCCTTATTCCTTCTGGGAAGTGTTGTTAAAGAGATAGAGCGGGGGTCTGCAAGCCAGGAACTGAGTTCTGCTCCCAGCTCTATCAGTGATTTGGCATGACTTTAAGCAAATCACTTCATCTCTCTGTGCATTAGTTTCCCCATCTGCAGGCAGGAGAAGATACCACTTCCCAACAAGGGAAGAGAGGCTTAACTAGTTAATATTTATAATAGCACCTTGAGGTCTTTGGATGGAAGCACAAGGTGGCATTAGGAAACATTGCTACAGCTTTTAGCTCGACATCTCTCTGTCTCTGGATGCTTCTAATAAATGTTTCCTGTCTACAGAGCGCGCTCTCCTCTCCTCACTGCTAGGTCGACTCGCCTGTTTATTATCACTATTGCCAAAAAAACAGATCAGATAGTTTTAAGCCACTTAAATGTAATGGTGCCCTTGGCGAATTAGTGCATAAAGCAGCTTTGGAAGGATTTGATTTAAATCAGAAAATCATTGGTAATCATCCATTTCTCCCTCACCCAAACATCAAATTCCATTGCCAATCAAGATTTACAGCGAGAACACAAAACCATAGCACTGCTACTCTTCTAGACAACGGGTGTCCCTTATTTGCTCTCAGTTTTATCTATTAATCAATGACTAATGTGAAATATGATCAAGTGTGATTTTACTCATTGGATCTACCTATCTTTAGCATGGGGTGGGCAAACTACAGCCCGCGGGCCACAAGTGGCCCATCAGACCATTTAATCCGGCCCTCAGCTCCTGCTGGGGAGCGGGGTCTGGGGCTTGCACTGTTCCCACGCTCCAGCCAGGGAGTGGGGTGTGGGGTGTGGGGCTTGCCCCGCTCCGCGTGGCTCCCAGGAAGCAGCCAGCATGACCCCGCTTCGGCTCCTACGTAGTATGTGCAGGCATGGCCAGGCCACTCTGCGCGCTACCCCATCCACAGGCGCCGCCCCCACAGCTCCCACTGGCCATGGTTCCTGGCCAATGGGAGCTGCAGGGGTGGCGCCTGCGGACGGGGCAGTGTGCAGAACCGCCTGGCCGCACCTCGTAGCTGGAGGGGGGACATGCTTCCGGGAGCTACTTGCTATAAGTGCCGCCCGGAGCCTGCGCACCTGAGCCTCCCCAATGCCCTAATCCCCTGCCACAGACCTGATCCCCCTCCCACCCTTCAAATCCCTCAATCCCAGCCCAGAGCCCCCTCTTGTGCCCCAAGCCCCTCATCCCTAGCACCATCCCCAGCCAGAGCCCTCACCACCACCACCATCACCCCCAGGCTCCAACAGCCTGCCCCATCCTTGATCCCCCTCCTGCCCTCTGAACCCATTGGTCCCAGCCCAGAGCCCCCTCTTGCACCCAGAGCCCACAGCCCCAGCCAGACCCCTCACACCCCTGCCCCGTACCCCAACCCCCTGCCCTGATCCCCCTCCTGCCCTCCAAACCCCTCGATCCCAGCCTGGAGCCCCCTCCTGCTTCCCAAATCCCTCATCCCCAGCTGCACCCCAATCCCCCGCTGCATCCCAACCCAGAGCCCCCTCCCGTACCCTGAACTCATTTCTGGCCCCACCCCAGAGCCCTCACTCCCTCCCGCACCCCTACCTCCAATTTTGTGAGCATTCATGGCCCGCCATACAATTTCCATACCCCGACGTGGCCCTCAGGCCAAGAAGTTTGCCCTCCCCTTCTTTAGCATGTTGCAACCCTTTCCCCAGGCCCTTCACCTGCCTTGTTGAGCCAGACTATAGGCACTTTGGGGCAGGGACTTTACTTACTCTTAACTACGTTAGTATTATTTCTTCTTTGTAATCCTGTCACATCTAGAGGTCCCAACCAATGCAGAAGGATGATCTAAGGGATAAGACACTGGATTTGGACTCTGGAGATCTGTGTTCAAATCCCTGTTTAGCTCCCGACTTTGGATGTAATCTTGGGCAAATCAATGAACCTTCCCTGTGGGAATAATATTACCCTCCCTCACAGTGGTGTTGCAAAGATAAAATACATTAATAATTGCAATGCACTCAGATACCATGGGATGAGGGCCAAGGAAGTATCTAGATAGATTGGAGCCCTATTATACTAGACAAACAGAATAAGAAACAGCTCCTGTTTTAACAGCTTAACAATTTAAATTATACAACACTCAGCACAATGAGACTCCAATCCTGAACATGGCCTCAGGCTCTACCCCAACAATAAGAGTAATAATTATTGAGGGGGTTGTTTTTTTTAAATTTCCTGCTAGTACAAAAATGTAAAAGGGTCAAACCTGGCTCAGATTTTAAATTCCATAAGTTTAAAAAAATTCCAATAGAAACCTAATACATTCTCCTGGAGAACGGAAAACATTAGAAGTGGAAGTGACTCAAAGACTGACTGGAAAGAGTGAACATTTTCATAATCCGTCTGATTAAGTGTTTATTTGCAGAACTGTGAGAAACATTCATAAAAACTAACCCCCCCCCCAAAAAGTACAATTTTAGATTAATTAAAATATTAGACACTTGGGAATTTTGAACACTACCAAGAATCAGGATAATGATAAAGTTTTGAAATAAAGATCTGCAAACACTTGGGTGATTAATGGGAGAAAAATACAGAAGCTGAGCCCACCGGTAAGCCATCACACTAGGACAGCTGGTACCCAGGGACCAGTGTTTCTCAAAGACTTTTCGGGACCACCAGGAAGGACAGAGAGAATATGAAGGTGGTGTATTGGCAATGGCTGATAAGAGGACTCTCTCTTATATGGATGGCGCTGTCCTGTGGATGTGTAGGAGAAGTGATACCTAGAGACCACTTCTTTCCCCTGTAGATCTCAAAGCAATTTACAAATGGAAACTAGTATCATTATTACTTAAACACATACACACACAGAGAAACTGGCATACAGAGTGAGGATGGGACTTGCCCAGTCAGGAGTCCTGACCCCCAGCCTTGAACACTGCTACATGTGTCGCCTCCAGAGGATTTGTGGGAATCAGTGCTCTCTTATTTCTCCCCTCCAAACCAGCTGCCTTTCCATGGGGCTAACAGGCACATCGTGCACAATGAGGACAACACACCGAAGACCGCCAAAGCGTCACCACGGGGCCACGCCAAGGGGTCAGCGGGGCCCCTCGGACACGGCGCTGAACAGAAAGAGCTGACCCTCGGGCACCCCCCTAAAGTGGGGCGGCTCCACTAGAGTCAGACCGAGCCCCCAGCTCCCCGGGCCTGGCACAGATCACAGCCTGCAGCCCCGGCCCCTCCTGGGTCAGAGCAGGGGGCACAAGCCAGGAGCGGGGAAAGCCTGAGCCCTGACCCCCCCCCCCCCCCCCCCGCTCCTTCGCGGGGGGGGCGGACAGATGGACCCCAATGGCGGGGGGGGGGGAATAAAGGCACAGACATGGGGTACGAGGACAGACACCAAGCTGGGGCGGGGGAGGGGAATAAGGGCTCCTGGGACAGACAGGCGCGGGGGGGGGGGGGGCCCGACGCCGGGGTCTCAGGGCGGGCGGACCCCGGGGGTCCGGGGCCGAGACGGCCCCATCGGTACCTGCTCATGGCCCCGACCGCCTCCCGCGGCTCCCTCCCGGCGCCGGTGACAGCTTCAGGCCGGAAGCAAATCCCGGCTCGGGACAGGCAGCTTCCGGGCCCCGCGCTTCCCATAGGGCGCTTTCACGTGGGGTCGGCGTGACCCCTGACCCCGGAAGAGATCGGGACTCTCCGTGCCTGCTTGGGGGGAGAGCCCATCCGGCATGGGGGCGGGGGGGAGACATCGGGGAGAAACCATCGCGGGGAGAGGGGGACTGGAGCCGGGCTGCTGGGCATTGTACAGCCAAAGCGGGGGAGCCCCTGTTTGTGGGGGGCGGACACCACTACATGGGGAGGGGGAACCCCTGTTGGGGGGGAGGACACCCCTACATGGGGAGGGGGAGCCCTGTTTGTGGGGGGAGGACACCCCAACATGGGGAGGGGGAGCCCTGTTTGGGGGGGAGGACACCCCTACATGGGGAGGGGGAGCCCTGTTTGTGGGGGGAGGACACCCCAACATGGGGACGGATGGCACCCCACATCTCACTGCCCTTTCGCTGGGAAGGGTCTCGTGTAAGGGGCTCCCTGTGGGGATGGGCGCGGCGCAGGCAGACGCTGGCATAGGGCAGAATCTCTTCAGGCTAAGGAATCTGCGGAGGTGCCAGCATCCTGGTTCCTGCTTGGCTCATGGAGATCGGAGCCCTAGGACACCTCCCCTCCCCCCGATAATAGAACGTGACTGTGAGCTGGTGCCAGCTCTCCGTGCTTCTCCTGATCAGGGCTGTCCGCCTTGATTTTCAACTTTCTCAACTGACTGGGACAAGCTGTGATCTGAGCACGGGACCAGGAGCTTGTCCTGAGGTCCAAGCAGCAGCGGGGGAGGCAGAGGACTGGGAGAATGAACAACTGTCTGTCTAGAAACGGTCCAAGGCTTTCATCAGCCTCCGTTCTCCCTTCGGAGCCTCAGCACTTCGCCTCAAACTTCTCAGGCCCGTCTTGCTTACGCTGGGGCAAATCATGAGTAACTACGGAAGTTAGAGGAGTTGCTTTGCTGCAAAGCAAGCGTAACTGAGGGGAGAATCGGGCCCTTGAGGCAGTGGGGTGAGCCCAGGCGCTCAGAAAGAGACGGATTGCATATCACCTGACTTTCAGTTCATTTGCTGCTAGCCAGTGCTAGTGAGGCAGGAAACCCACGGAGGTCAGTGGAATCTGTGTGGCTCTCTGGCTAGAGGACTGGGAATCGGGAAATCTTTTATTCAGCATGACCTTGGAGAAATCACTTCATGTCTGCCCCCAAATCCATGTGCCCTAAGTGGCAGTACCATATGGTAGCCAGCCTCCTCTGAGCCAGAATTTCCAGCCCAGAGACGTGGGTAGTCCACTGCATTCCTCACTGGATCAGCCGAGAACAAGCCCTTACAAGTCTGCCACCTTCCCGCGGGACGGGATCAGGGAAAGAAACAGGCTTGTGTTGACTGGAGAATGCAGATTGCATTTGTTAATAACATGAAACCGGCCCTTGTCCACAGTGGGACAGGTGCCAGGACACTGCATCTTGGCAGCTTGATTTATTTCCTTGTGAAAAGTCAATTGGTGGAATGAGGGTATTGCTGGCTTCACTCAAGGCGCTGCTCCTGCGCAACAATGTCCTTGCTGTGAGCAGTTCCGATGCCAGCCAAAGCAAAAACCGGTTCCTGGACAAAAACAAAGGTGCCCCTTGACACCGCTGCGTTGGGCAGCCAAACCCGTGTGTGTACTTAAAACACAGACTGGGAGGAGCACAATAAGGTGTGGTGAGGCGGGATTAGCTGGACTAGTAACCTCCAGAGGCAAGAAAACAGACTAGGGCCAGATCCTCAAAACTATGTAGGCACCTAACAGTTGTTGATTTCAATGGCATCTCTTGAGTACAGCATATGGGTCATGGGACTTAATGGACAACTCTTACCAATATCACTGCAGAATTCAGGGGGCTGGTGGTGGATTACAGAGACCCTCAGACCTAGGTCACTGCTTCTACTCTGGCCCAGTTTGGGTGGGAAGTTGTTACTGTCTGATCCTAGCAGGTGTGGCTCCATATCACAAAACCCCACCACCACTCCACCTCCTTGTTGGAAGCCTCAGCAGAGAGGCCAAAGACTGGCTGGATTTTGACTGCCCCTTTCACTTTGAGCGGGGAGCCTGGCAGGTTAGTATGAGGAAGCTTGCATAGGTCCTGCACCTGGCCCTATTTCCCCTGCCTATCCCATCCTTGTACAAGGAGCCTAACAGCCATTGTTCTGAGTCTCAGACAAGAACCTACTCTTTAACCATCTGGCACTGCAGTGACTCCAGCCCACGCTCCCTCTGCCACCATCTCTGCAGCTCTCTAAGGCCCTAGCACCCTATGGAGCATAAGGGATTGTGAGTTGTGGCCGAGTCTTCTGCTTACCAGCAGGGAGGCATTAACCAGCCCCATAGTTAGGTGCCAGCCTCATGTACTTACTGTACCCTGGCAAATCTGCTGTTGGGAGGCCTTGGAGTTGTTCCTGGGCGCTTGGTGACAGAAGGAGGACTAGCCAGGCCTGTTGTATCTGAGCGGCTCCTCCTTTACCCTCTCCCAAGAAAACACACTGCAAAGATATATTTACAAAGCTTTATTACCGCAGTGAGGTGCATGGAAGGGGCCTTGCTCAATACAGGATCAAAGGGTACAGAATGAGAGAGAGAGAGAGAGAGACCTAAACTAAACTAAGAAGCTGCCTCTTGCTCGCAGTCCCCATTAGGGATGATACAACCATGGAAAACAGCATTTTGAATTTGGCAAACAGGAACTTCTTGCATTTTCCACGTTAATGTTCCCTCCAGGGGGCTGGTACAAATCCAGCTCAAGCCGCTAGCCATTGTAAGATATGTGGTGGCTCCTGTGAAACAAGTTAGTGGGTTCTTGGCTCAGGTCCCAGTAGATAAGTGGCCATGTGACAAAAATCACCCTCACTGGCACAAACTGGCCTCTTTTGGTAGGCAGCGTCAGCAGAGAAGCCAAGGATCGAGTGGGGGGCTTCTCCCTTGCTAGAGACAGGGGCTCAAGGGGAGTTAGGCACCTACAAAATCTTTGAAGATCCGAGACAGGGTCCTTCCTGCAGATCCAACTTGAGGCACCTTGGTGGGGGAAGCTTGACCCTATCTGCCCTAGGATATAAACTAGAGGACTTCAGTCTCCAGGGCTGGTGAATCAACACTATGATTTGGCTCCACCTCTATTCAATTGTCCAGTGCCATTTCACATTTTAATTTTAAAGTAATCCCACCTGCCCTGTCTCCCCTGTGTTCGCTGCCCCTACACCCAGACTCCGGTCCACTGAAAGTCATGGAGATGCTCTAGTGGGTGGAGTCATCTTCAAGCTTTCTCCTCTGGTCAGCACTCCCCTAGTAGCACTGGGCTTCCCCCTACCACATGGAGCTGGAGTTTGGTCCCGTGTTCCTCTCTCGCTCTGTGGTCTTTCAGAGAAGCCCAAGGCTGGTTTGCTTTAACAAAATATACAAACCAGTGGAGATAAAGACCAGATCGTCACCCCGCTGGAAGGAAGGAGGGAATTCTTGCCCAGCTTTGCACGTTCATGCACCCACAAACCCTCCCACACAAGCCAGGATTCCACATCCTAGGGCAGCTCTTGCTAGAACAACTCTAGCAAGTTGGGCAGGGTCTCCACCTCCCCTGCACCACCATCACTGACACTAATTGCCCCCCACCACACTTTTAGCAGGCTCAAGCAAAGGGCAAGGACTAAATGGACCAAAAAGACTGAACTGTCCAAAGGAAGGGCCTTTAGGGTTGAAGACATGTGGAAAATTTGCATTGCTGCCACCTGTACTACATTGGGATGTGTGATTGTCTCCTAAGGGAAGGGGCGGAAGCCCCATTGTTTGGCACAGTTAGATGGATAGGAGAGAGCACTAGTAAATGGAGAATAGGGGAAATCTTGCATTAGTCTCCGGGCCTGGGATGGATTAGATGCCCCACAGCAAGAGGACTTGCCCATCTCTATCATCTAGATGGACATGCAGAGGCTTTCAAACATCTGTCCAGCTGCCACCTTTTGCCAGTACTAAATTCACTTAACAGAAACAAGCCATCCATTGGCAGATAACGGGAAAATCAGAAAGATGAGAAAGGAAGTGGGGGGAAATAAAGTAAACGAGGCCGTTAAGGAAAGAGAATCCATAACATGGAGCGGGAAGATGAGTGCGTTCCACCTCTGGGACGGCTTCCTCCATCTTCCTTCCGCCACCCAAGCTAACTGGTGCCTCCGAGTGGGGAGGTGGCGGGGCAGTTCTCTACGTTAACGGAGCGGGAAGGTCTCTCTGCAAAGCCAACGTGTCTTCGCTCCTTGTGTTCTGGGGAGGGGAAAAGGGAAAGAAAAAAAGATGCAGAAGCTGTAGATTGTAAGCTCCCCAGGGCAGGGATCACCTGCTATTTGTTTGCATGTTGCCTAGTGCACAGATCCTGGATTGACAGGAGTCAGTTTATGGC
This sequence comes from Trachemys scripta elegans, assembly GCF_013100865.1. NCBI lineage: Eukaryota > Metazoa > Chordata > Testudines > Emydidae > Trachemys > Trachemys scripta. The sequence goes on along the minus strand of NC_048320.1, from coordinate 12,896,443 downwards.
TCTGAGGTGCAGGTCCTTAGAGCCTGGGGCTGTGGGGGCCCTGGGTCTCTGACACTCCCTTGTCACCACCAAGGGAGATTGGAAAAGCAGAACCTCACCAATCCTGGAAGGTCAGGCCCCGCAGGAAGTCCTATTGGAACGGCCAAGGTGTGCAGCCGCCTGATTGGCTCGCACCCACTGCTTCAGCCATTCACTACTTTCCTGACCGCTGGCTAGCAGACCCGGCACTGACCCTGGCTCGTCGGCTGCCTACTGTCTCTGACTTGACCCCCCAACCACTGATCTGAGTCCTTCCCATTGGGCCAGACTGCCTGCGCCCCGGTTCCTGACACGTACAGACTACTGGGATGACAATAATCATGAAAGCAGCTCTCCAAACTGCCCCAGGCTGAGATCCCTTTATCTAATGGGAGGACCTGGCTTCCCCCAACACTCTCTGTCATTTGCAAAGCAGTTACCATTTGCAATCCCGATGCATGATTAGAGGGGGGACATCCATTCCATGGATCCCACCAAGCAAACCTCTGGAGCAGGGATCCCAGCTTGTGGCTGTTAAAGATGGCTCTTTTTGTGAGAGTCTGGGTGTTAACCAGAGTGTCGTGGCCAAACTCTAGCTCCGGGGAGGCCTTTCTGCTGAGCCAAGCTGCTCCATGCCGTTTCAACAGGATGCAGGTTCCCCCTTCGCTTTGGGTTCCCAGCTGTTAGTTGCCGTGCGCTGTTAAAACAGTAGCCACGTTCCACCCCAGAGCTGGCTGCATTTCAGCACTGGGGATGTGGCTCTTGCATTGTCCTTTGCTTACCCCACTGTTGTGGGTTAGAGGAGGCTTTAATGAATGTTTGTGGCGCGTCTGAGAGCTGCCCGAGAAGCAGGTACCCCTGAAGCTTTCATGTGCTCTGCATTAACCGGCTCTATTTATGGGCTCTGCATCCAGCACTGATTCATTCTGTCATTGCTCCTGCTACACAACACACAGCCTTCCCCCCCCCTCCTTCCCCCCGTTCTTGCTCCTCAGGCTCACGACGTTACCACTTGGGGAAGGACTGTCCTGTCCTGGATCCGGTTCCTGGGCCTTGGTCCCGTCTCCTTCAGTAACTTCAGGTTTCTCCCATTCGGCGAGCGAGTTCAGCTCATCCCCGAGCTCCGCTATCCCGCCAGCGAAGGACACTTTCTGGCCACCTACCGAGAGGAAACACCCGCATGTTAAATGATGGGCGTTTCCATCCCCCATCACTGAGGGTTCCAGGCTTCATGCAACAATCAGACAAGTGCTTTAAAACGTCACCATGAATCAGTGAAATCCTGATGATCGCTCGAGCCCAGGGCAGACCCAGATCCAAGCCCTCCTTCCCCCCAAATTAACATTAGGATCCTCTGGAAAGACCCTTCCCCTAGTCCCTTCTACCCAAGGCTCCAAAGTTCCTCCCGGTCAGCCCACCAATCTACACTCAGGGAAGACTAATGAAAGACCTTCGGGACCCTGATTAATTTGCAGCCACAAAAAGCCACTGATTTGTGGTATCTCCATTTCTGAGACACCTTGGCCCAGGGCCTAGCTTGCTGAGGAAGAAGAGGTCAGATGGACAAATCGACGGGAGCTGCGGATGATCTATGTCCTCTGAAAATCAGGCCCAGCCTTGGGCCTTGTCTACACTGCCATCCCGGCAACCCCCCTGGTGTAGACGCAGCTTGTGCCAGCAGATGGCGTTTCTCTGTTGGCGTAGCAAGACCACCTCCCTGAACAACATTAGCTATTCTGACAAGACTTTGTAGTGAACACCAGGCCTTTAGGTTGGGGGCTTGAAAATGGTGCTGATTTTAGCCTTGATGCTTCAAAACCCAAACGAAAAAAATGCAAAGGGAGACCGAAACCAGGGCTGATAAACCTGGGCCCCAGGTTAGTGCCAGGCCAGGTAGGTGCCTCTGAAAGCATAATGGAGATGCTAACTGACCCTTAACCCTGGAGGCATTGCTGGGTCTCCCACCCACCGCAGCAAACCCCCACGGATCCGCCATTGTCTATCGCACCGGCAGATTACCTTTCCTTTTGTGTGATTTGACGACAGCTGGATAGATACGTGGTTCAAATGCTCTGGCCTCATTTCCCGGGGCTTCTCGGGAGGTCAGCAACAAAGGAGAAAAAGAACAAGACGCATTGCACAGAATTCTTCGTCGGAAATATTAACAAAGGGGACACACAAATCGGCAAGGGGGCCAAACTCGATGTGCTCTGAGCAACGGCCCTGCGGGGGTACGGAAGGGCTCCCCTCTCATAGCTAAGCTGAACGGTGGGACATGCTTACCATGTCCAGGCACAAATCAAGGACGGCTCACCCACTTAAGCGGGTAGATCCCGAGCAGCACAGTATTAGGGGCGATCAAATGCCCAGTGAGAGCCCCGACTCAGAGTGAGGGGGTTGGGGGAGAGCACAGATATCTCCTGAGTGATTCTTTGATTTACACTGGTATCAATCTGAAGTGACTTCTTTACAGTCCACGGAGCTGCACTGGAATAGCCCCAGCATTAGCACCTGGAGAATCAGGTCCCCTAGGCCGGGAGGAACCCAGTGCTAGGACAATCATGTCCGAGAGCTATAGGATACTGGTGCCCTCTGAGGGATTCCCCCACCCAGGGGAAGTGGGTTGTGGCACTGCCATTGGTTTCACACAGCATGAGACCACCCCCTAGGTGAGTTACGCCCTCAGTGTTCAGCTTTCCCTAAAACTAGAGGTGTTGCCTGCACTTTGAATGGGGAGAGATCAGACTTTTGTTGTTTCCCTGTCAATGAAAACACCACCCTCACCCTTTATGGGGTTAACATGCTTCCCTGCAGTGGGAAGAACCCAAATCCAAGGGGAACTAGCTAGTTTGGGAAAGCCAGAAAGCTGAGAGGGGCTAACCTCCAAACCAGTGGGTTACACCAGCCCCTTCCACACACACAGCTTTGGGGGCTGAGGGGGAAGGGAAAATGGGACCCAGAAGGGAACTGTCTCCAATTTGAGAATCACAAAGCCAACTCCTCCTGAAGGAGGTTTTGCAAACCCAGGGTGTCATCACTGCAGAGTTAACTCTGGTGGTGTCTCCAAGCCCTCTCCTGTCCACACAAAATCCTGTTGCCCAAGTGGGTCTATTTTCACTGCAGTTAACCCAGGCTCTTATCCAATTTTAGCTCAAACCTCTCCCCACTAACCAATCCTCTCTGACTTGGGTTTGGAGATGCTTTAAGCCCAGGCTAGCTGACCAGGATGGGGCTGGGTTAGCACCTGGGCTCTAGTTTAACCCAGGGGTTAAGGCTGGCCAAACCACTTGAGTGCTTATTGTCCTCCAGTGCTTTCCCACAATTCCCCCCATGCGCCCAGAAGGACAGACCGATTCTCTCCATGGCTGACTGGCAAAGAACCCTAGAGCAGCCCAGTTTACTGCACACAAAGAACCAAGGGAGCTTCCGCCCCGAGAAGTCCTAGCAACACACCCAGGAGTGCAGCACCACCAGCGAGGACCCATTAACCGGGCCCTGACTGCGGCTCCCACCAGGGCTAGATTATTATCTCTGCAGTGCAGCCCCACCCCAGGAGCACAGCTGGGTTTTGTCCCTTGCTGCTGCCAAGTGAAACTGAAGTAGTAGCAGAAAGGGAAACTGATCGGTTTAGTTTCCTCGTGTGGGTGTATCTGTGACTACCGGAGTCTGGGCGGGCTGCTCCCTGGCCATGTGACAGGGCTGTTAGCCCTCGTCGGCCTGAGCCAGCACAGTCCAGAAGTGGCAATGAAAGTTAAAATGGCACCAGCCACAAAAACTAAACTGAGGGTTGGGGTTTTGGTTTTTGATGCTTTCAATTCTAATCCTCAAAGGGCTTTGTAGAGACCCAGAGAAGGAAACATCGGGCCAGATGCTGATCTCAGTTAAACCAGCGTAAATCTGGAGTAATTCCATTGTCTTCACTGGAGTTACTCCAGATTTACATGGGTGGAAATGAGATCAGAATCTGATTTTATGATACGCAGGGTCCAGCGTCTGTTGTGAATTACCCCAGTATAAATCCAGAGCAACTCCATTCGTGTCTCTCTGGTTTTACCCCAGAGGAACTGACAGCAGATTCTGGCCCCCAATTCTTTCTTGGCAACCTCCCTTTCAAACAAAACAGCGCCAGCCAAATCAATGATCTGTTGTGGCAGGAGAGAGAGGACACTCTGGGGCAGTGACTGCAAAGGGGGTTCCTTCATTACGCCTGCCGGATGCAGACAGACACCACGGTTCTCTCTGACTCCAAGACTTGCTCAACGGCCTGCGTTCCGCCGTGTCAACCTTTCTACGCTCCACCTGCCCCTCCTCCCCCGCACACCCGCCTTGCCGCCCCCCTCCAGAACCTCTGGATGTTGTGTTTGCAAGAAGCCTGGACACCAGTGCAGGCGTGAAACCCCAGGCCCGGCTCCCCGAGGTGAGAGACGCCGCCCGCCGTGATGACATGTGCCTCCTGTCCCGCTAAAATGTCTCTCTGCTGTAATCACCAGCTTCCCGGCGCCTCTGGAGCTTAGCAGCAGGGCGGGGAGTGTGCGTGCACACTCGGGAAGGGGTGCGAGCCTGTGAAAAGCAGCGTCAGCTGTTTCCCAGGATTTGGCTGGAACCGTTTTCTTTCTTTGCGTGGTACTTCGTTTACAATCCCTCTTCCCTGGCCTCTCACAAGAGGGAGCCATTCCCTTACCGGAGTGCTGTTTGGGCAGAGCTGGCTTGGGACGGGGGGCCACTGCCTCAGGTGCCAGAGGCGGGTCCTTCATCGCCTGGGCTCCTGGAATGAATACAGCAGCAAGATAAGCCATCTGGGGAGCGACCAAGGAAGGTCAGGGCGGCTGGCGCGCCGTCTGCGGAGCACAAATCCTGTCCCTCCCCCACTCCGCCGGCACCGGCACTTTCAGCCGCTCTCTGTTACCCCCAAGGCCCCAGCGCTCTTGCTACCCTCTGATGGCCGTTTGGTGGGGTGAGTTTGGCAAGTCTTGGCCCAGTTGCAAATAAGACAGGTGTCCCCGCTGGGAAAAAATCTCCCCCTGCCGCAGGTGGCTCTGCTAAGCCCCCTTTGTCTTCAGCCGCAGCAGAGCAGCCAAGGACTGAACGGGGCCTGGAGATCGGCTGCCCCTCTCAGCCCTAGACCGTTGCCACCAGGCCAGACCAGATTCCTCATGGCAGTCTAGTAGATAGGCCTGGGGAGGTGGACTCAGGAGACCTGTGCTCTGGTCCAAGTTCTGGCAGGGACCTTGGGGCAACTCTGTGCCTCAGTTTCCCCTCCCATCCTTTACCTCCTCTATTCAGACAGTAAGTAATTGGGGGGCAGAGGCTGCTTCTCGCGATAGGTACGTACAATTCCCTGCACCACAGGCCCCTGATTGCTGCCGAGGCCTCTAGATACCTCTGTAATAGATCTAAATCACAGAACACAGGGAGAACCCTCGGCAGCTGCTACCCTCCTTTCCTTCAGATGCCTCCGCTACCATGTGGCCTATCAGAAACCAGCCAATTGGCAACGGCTGGAGGGGCAAATTGGGACAGCTGGTGCTCTGGCTATTGCTAATTGCAAAGGTATCGATGTCTATAAGATTGTATCTGTCTGATTATATCCTCCCCCCTCAACCCTCTCGACTTCATACCTGACTTGTCTTCTTAGATGGTAAGTTTGCTGGGAGTCGGGATAGGTGCCAAGTTTTCCCAAGTGTTTGTCCAGGGCCTCGCCTCGCAGGGCCCCGATCCTGACCGGGGCTTTTAACTGCTACTGGGACACAAATCTGAAATGGACACTCAGATGCTCGGGGGAGGGGCACATTACAGCTTCCTAAATAGATTTCACTGCCACTGTGTTGGCAGCGCTGGGTGTGTATGGGGAGCCCAGGATCGGAAGGGGAGGGGGCTGCGGGGCAGGACTGAGGGGCCCTGGCAGAGCTGTGGAGGGGGGGAGCCCCAGGCTGGGATAGCAGAGGGGGGATGTGCGTCTGAATGGAGCAGCATCAATGGAGCGCTGGGGTGGGAGCCCAGGACGATAAAAGAAACAAAGAACTTAACTCTAACCCCAACCAGCCTTTCCCAGCTCTCGCTGCCCAGAGCGGAAGGGAGCTGAGATGCCGAAGTGCCAAGATAAACGTCCCCGATTCCCACCCCCCCTGAATTTAACCGGGGGGGGGAATCTCGCCATCCCCCAACAGTGCAGGGAAAGCAGGTGGGTGGGTTGGGGTGGGTGTGTGTCTCTGACTGAATGCCAAGGCACCAGGCTCACCGCTCCTTCGTGCCAAGCAACAGTGATGGTTTCCTAGGTGACTGACGGCTCATTGTACCAGGGAGGGAGCGTATGCGTGGCGGTGGTGAGGAATATTTACAGGTTTCTCCCTAGCAGCAAAGGCGCTAAATGAAGGGATATTTTAGTATGCGCAGCGGGTCCCCGGTGAGTGGGATCCGAGGAAGGCGGGGGGAAGGGGGGGAATAGTGAGGCCTTTAAATAGACTCTTGCTATGTTGCCAGCTCCCACCTGCTTCTCCTTGACCGCCAGACTCGGATCCAGGGAAAACTGCCCTGGACTAAAGGAAATGAGCAGGGATTTCCTTCCCAACTGCTCTCCTTTCCCCCACATCACTTCCTTTCAAGCCCCATCTGCCCTCTGCGCTCCTGAGTTCCACCCCAGGGCCTTTGGCCAGCCTATTCTGGGCTTCTTCCCCCAGCTCTGATCGGGTAGCATCGCTGAGCCACTTTGCACTGGTGTCACTGCTGGAGTCTGTTGGTGCTCGTCCCCGGAGTATCTGAGCATCTAGGGAACCTAAACAGCTGAGCCCTGCACAGGGATCCATTGCACCCGGGCACCGGGCTTGGAAACCTTCTTTCAAACAGGAATCTCAGCAGAGCAAGGCCAGCAAGATGCCCTGGGAAACGCTGAGCCACACTTTGAGCTGGAGAAGAGATACAAACTCTCCACCAACAATGGCAGCCGGGAGTGGGACGAGTCATCCCGGAGTTCCCGCTGAGCCGAAACCTGCAGCCTAAACCCCGATGGCTCATCCCGCTCTCCGGTTCAGGGACGGCTCCTCAGGCTTCGCGAGGCACCTCGGGGATGGACTCAGCACAGGGAGGAAAGCCGCGATTCCCATCGCTGTGATACCGAATGGGACAACCTGTCTAGCTAGAGAGCTGTGATTTGTGCTGGCGTCTATCACTGTCCCCACATGGAGAAACTGAGGCCCAGAGCAGCTCCCCAAGGTCAGCCGGAAAGCATCTCTCCTGAGTCCCAGCCTGGCAGGGAAGGGAGAACTGCAGCAGCCGCCAGCCATTGGCTACGTCTGTTGGCTGCATTATTTGCAAAGGACCATTCTCCCGGGGCTGTTGGAAACACAGCGCCAACTTTATGGGATCCAGGACTGGACGCCCGTCTGCCTGGCTCCCAGGCCTGTCCTTGTAGGACATCATCACGCTGCATCGCACGGCCCTGGGCTCCCCTCCTTAGGGAAGATCTAACGACCTGAGCTTCCCTCTCTGGTTTTCCTTTACCCCTCTTCCCAGACAATGACACTGATGTGTTACATTGATGTACGGCAAGTTGCAGTACCACCTGCTGCCACTGGGGGCATCAAGCTTCTCCCGGCCTGGGGGTGCAGGACACCTAGCTGGCCCTAAGGGGGAATTTTGGGTGTTGCAGGATGTGCAGACACAGAGCAGGGAACCTGGTGGGGCTGAGTCCAGGGGCGCCTGCCTGCACCCGCCCCTGCAGCCCTACCCAACTTGCTTTGGGCACCAGCTGCTCCTGCCCCCTGCCTCCCCCCAAGTGGCTATTTATATTACAATTCTCTTACCAGGAACGACGCTGCTCTCTAGTTCACACGGGCCGGGGATCTCGGAGTCAATGTCGTCTGGGTCACATGACTTGTCGTCCTCGGCCTCCCCTTCGGAGCTGTCCTCGTGCTCGGCAGCCTCCTCGTCCTCCAGGCCGCTGCTGGCCTCCAGGTGCGACTGCACAATGCGCTGCATGGCTGGAATGCACAAGGAGGGAAGAAGAGCCAACTCGTGCCAGTGGGAGCCGGGTCCAGCCAGTGCAGGTTCCAGGCGACCCAGCCTCTGTTGTCTCTGGCACCAAGTGATGGTGTGCAGAGGGATCCGAGAGACGGGAGCCACACCCCACTAGCGATCTCTCTGGGTGTATTAGACTGTAGGATCTCAAAGCACTTCCCAAACCCCAGATCACATTCACAACCTGCCTCACAGCAGGTCAGTGCTATCCCTGCTGCACAGATGGGGAAACTGAGGCACGGAGAGAGGCAGTCACTTACCTGAGATCAAACCCAGTCAGTGGCTAGAGCTGGAACAGAACCCAGGAATCTTGACTCCCAGTCTTGTCTTCTAACTACTTCACCTTTCTCTAGGTGCTCCACACAGACCAGATTCTTCTTTCACTCACATCAGTTTTATTCCCAAGTTTACACACTGATTTCAGAGGAGTTAAACCTGATTTCAATTGCCGAGAGAATGTTACCAAGTCTGATATCTCTAAAGGACATTACCAATCTATTCTTCACACCATCGGTGTTACAGTAACACCACCTGTGAACCTAAAGTTTGTTTCCTGACCAGTTTTTTCCCTCCATCACGTGTGCATGCTGGCTTGTTTGTTATAGGGTTGCTTGTAAGTGCTGTGACATGTGAACACTGCTTGGCTATTGTGGGTGGCTAGTAAGCGCAGGACCACGTGCACTGGTTTGTCATTGCAGGGCAGTTCCCCGAGTGGTAGGCTTGGCAGGTGCTGACAGCACCTTCATAGAAGCGTCAGTGCCTGGGCTCTGATACCCCTGCGCTCTGGGTGTGTTTGCAGAGCTGCTTTCTGGATGCTCTTGACTAGCGGACCCAGTGGAGTAGGCAATCACCTCCTGGGAGCAAAGAAGCCTGGTTGCATGGTAGAGATCCACCAGCCCTGCACAAATCAGCCCTCTGCTGAAACAATCTGCACGTGTGCCTGTCAACCCAGGCATGGCAAACCTCTGGGTACGCAGGCTCAGTGCAGTACACAGGGCAGCCCTGCGACAACAAATGTCAGTGCATGCATACGCTCGCCCCCACTGCCCCATACCCCGTGTGTGTGTGTCTATGCTCCGAGACGCGTCTAGCATGCTAACAGACCGAGCGGCAGATCTGAGACACAGCTTCAGAGTAACAACGCAATGCTGCAGCGTCCTACGACCTTCCCCCTGCCTGCCTGGGGATCCTACGAAAGCTCAGAGGTCAGATGTCCACGGTGCATTTACTGCGTTAAAAAACCCACAGCAGCACCCAGTCTCAGAGCCCGGGTCAGCTGCTCTGGGCTTGCGGGGCTCGGGCTGCGAGGCTATCACATTGCAGTGGAGATGTTTGGGCTCTGTCTGGAGCCTGGGCGATGAGTCCCCCACTGTAGACACACCCCTAGCGCCCCTCTTTGAAGGGCTCCGCAGTAACTCACGAAGCATCAAACGAGCCAGAGTGGGAAACCTGGCCAGGAAGTGAAGTGGGGAAGCACCCAGGAATTTAATACGGCGCCAGCTCCGACCGGGATGATTGTCCTGTCAGCTGATCCCGCTGCCGCTCACACCCCGGTTTGCAAGAGGAATTAGCTTCAGGGCCAGTGAAACAGACAAAACCCTTCCTCCCTCCCTCCCTCAAATGAATCCGGTGCTGCCTCAGCGCTTTGATCACTGGACATGCTGACCGGGTCCGGGTCTTCATCCACCTCCTCCCCTTCACCACCACGGGACGAAGTGGGGACTATCCTACCTGCTCACCCTGGCTGCGATACGGAGGCGGCTCAAAAGGGTTCCAAGCAGCGTGGCAGCCTTCATGAAATCTGGCTTCCCGGGGACCTAGTGCCCCTGGCAGCGCCAGTCGCTAGCTTCCCAGCCAGGGGAGTTTGCAGCTGGGTGACCCTAGGCTATGGAGCTCCGTACTGCCCCAGGGGAACGCGCTGGGTAATGTTCACACGGCAGCTGGGAACCAGCCCCCTGGCCCAGGCAGACAGACTCGCGCTAGCGTGGTGAACATAGCTGTGTGGATCTTCCGGCTCAGGCAGGTGCCCGGGCTTTCGAGCCCACCCGACCCCCTTGGCTTGAGAACCCGAGTCTGCTTATGTGAGCTGGGCGATTCGCTCCCAACTGCAGCGTAGACAAACCCTCTGCGGCCTGCTCCTCCACACACCCTCCCTACAAACCCTGGTGCTTTATCAGTGACTGTGAGACGGTCCGAACAGCACGGAATTTCCACACCGTCCGAGACAGCATCTGCCCTCCCAGGCCGCAGTCACCACCGGCCTGAAAAATCTGGCCACGGAGTCACAGTGCGGGGCTGAGACCTTATTTAGATGCCTCAATGTGAGCTGAGCTCAGCTGAAAATCTGGTCCCGGTTGGGGCTGCTGAGAATCCAGCAGGTGGGGAAATCTGGGGGGGGGGAATTTGGGGGGGGGGGGGAACGGAACTTGCCACACAACCCAGGGCTCAGCTCAGATTTGGGGCCTTTTGTAAAAAAAAAGCAGTTTAAATGTATATTTCAGGGATGACAAATAAATGGATTAGGGCTAGATGCAGTAGAGTGGGTGTGTTGGGTCACTGGCAGGAAGCAGAGGTGGCTATAAACACCATCATGTAATAAGCCACTGTCAACAGTGGACTATTGTCTCTGTCTCTCAGATCGGTTTTATTTCCCCAAACAAGGCTGGTCACATTCCTTGCTGAGGACTACATCCCTGCCAAGGCTGAAGACCAAGGAAACATTTGCTTTGTGTGAGCTAAGGGCTGGGTACAAAGGACCAGAAAGGCACTCAGAACCAGCGGTCTGATATGGAAGTGCTATCGCAGCTTTGAGCTGAGGGAAAATATGGGTTTGGGGATAAAGTGGGGGACAGGGAGGCTGGACTCCTGGGGTCTCTTCCTGGCTGTTGATTACAGCAGGCGGCAAGGGAGTCAGGTTTCTTGGTTTGTAACTGCAGGAGGAAGTGGGGTACATTGGTTAAAGCAGGGGCCTCTGGCCAGGGGCAGCTCTATGTTTTTTGCTGTCCCAAGCAGGGCAGTCAGGCGGTACGATGACCCGATATCCCAATTTTATAGGGACAGTCCTGATTTTTGGGTCTTTTTAGGCTCCTATTACCCCCACCCCGTCCCGATTTTTCACACTCGCTGTCTGGTCACCCTATCAGGTGGCCTTTGGTGGCATGCCTGTGGGCGGTCCGCTTGTCACGCGGATTTGGCGGCGTTTCTGCAGGTGATCTGCCGGTCCCGCGCTTTCAGCGTACCCGCCACTGAATTGCCACCGAAGCCACGGGACCAGCGGACCTCCCACAGGCATGCCGTTGAAGGCTGCCTGACTGCCACCCTCATGGCGACCGGCACGCCGCCCCCCGCGGCTTGCCGCCCCAGGCACCCGCTTGCTGCGCTGGTGCCTGGAGCCGCCCCTGCTCTTGGCAGTCAGGACTGCTGAGTTCTGTTCCTGGCAGGGAGCGGGCATACAGTCTAGTGGCTGGATCACAGGGTTGGGGGCCCCAACTGGCTTCTATTCCTGGCTCTGAGGGGGAGTATGGTCCAGTGGTTAGAGCAGGGGCCTGGGTTCTATCCTTGGCTGGTCAGTGTAGGCGTCTCAACCCCCTGGCCCTAGTGCTCAGTTTAGGGCTGATTTGTTTGGAAACTCGATCCTAGGAACTGAGGCAGCGGGAACCAGGAGGCCAAATCCCAGCTGGACCTGGGCAGAGTGTGACCTGAAGCCACGGTCCCTTTAACACTCCGGTGAGCTTGTTCCACCAGTAAAGCAGGACTGATGGCAGGGGGACAGAGGCTGTGCCAGAGAGCCCCCCAGGCCACACTTCAGCCTCTACTGGCTCGGGGGCAGCTAACCCTGCAGGCCAGCCCAGCCCAGGTGCCTGAGCTGCCTCCAATGCACTGAAGGGGAGTGGGGGAGGTTGGGAGAGGAGCCAGAGAACTTAGTGATAAGCTCAGGGGGAGAGATAGAGCGATGGCAAAGGGAGGAGGGGGAAGCACCCTCCTCCAGCCTTGAAGGCCGCACAAAGGAGCCTGTGGGGCCTCCCCCTCCGGCCGGCCTTGAAACCAGCCAGTGCCTGCATGGGCGCCAAGAGGCAGGAGCAAAGCCAGAGCGGCTGGATCGGCGGCCGGAAGGCCAGCGATCAGCATGGCAGACGCTTGGGGCTCCCCAACACTGGCTGGGATGCCCCGAGGCCTGTCTGGGACAGACCATCCCAGCCCCTGCTGTACTAAGGGCCGGGCGATATTGACCCTCTCTTCATTCCACTGACCCTTGGGCCCCGATTCACCCCAGCGCTGGCACGGAGCGTGGCCCGGGGACCAAAGGGAGAGAGTGATGCGCCTCTCTAGTCCTGGGGCCTGCTCTGGCCCTGGACACAGTTAGAGGGGCCTTGAGACCCCCCTGTCCAATGGGCATCGGAGCCACCCAGGGGAGCGGGGCCTGGGAACACCCTGGCCATACCTCCTCCTGTCCTGCTCCCAGCACTGGCCGTGGAAAGGGGATGATTCATGGGGCACGGGGCTTACAGATCACAGGGGCCATAGGAAGCTGAAGAGTTGGCCCTTGGGTGGGTCATTTTAAAGGCACAAGGGTGTAAAACTTCCCGGGGGGAGGGGTACAATTCCCTGGGCTCGGCACAGGGGTAATTGGGTGAAATTTACAAGGGGCCAGACTACAGGAGCCAATTGTCCCTTCTGGCCTTAAACTCTGATGAATCCTATGACTCTTTGGGTCCATCTCCACAGCAGGAAAAGACCCATGGCACGGCCACGGCTGGCACGGCTCTGCTGACATAGGCCTGGGCTGCAGGGCGCTTTGGAGGTTTTCCAAGCTGTGTGGCCTTTGCTGGCCCAGGATCATCCAGGCTGGGCCCTTCTCTAGCCATGCTCCCTCTGGGATGCCCGTTTTGTGAGCGATAGCGACCCAGGGCATGATTTCCCCCAAATTACACACCCCTCTATAGCCCCATGGGCCTCAGCTCCAGCTGAGGGAGCGGGTAACGCAGCCCCCCAGCATCATCTGGGTCCTTCCCTCTCTCGCTGCCATGTGGGAGGCAACGTGCCTTCAGAGGCAGCGAGGGAAGAAAGCAGGGGGCTGGGAGGGAACACGGGGGAGGGAGAGCAGAGCCTGCGTCCTGGCAGATTTCACAGCACCCGAGATGTGATAGAGACAGGTGAGAACAATAGGTGCGTGCGGATGAAGTGGGAGCAAGCGGCTGATGGGAAATTGCTATGTACATTACAGAGCGTGTGTGCACGTATGTGCGAGTTTGACGCAGTGTGTGCGCGTGCGAGAGAGAGAGAGAGAGACAGACAGTGTGTGTGTGCGTATATGTGTGTGCAGGAGCGAAACTGTGTGATTGTGTATGTGTGAGAGAGGGAGAAGCAGCGGAGCAAGAAACGTGTTGCCTAAATCCACTCCTCATCCCCACTATCCACCATTCATGGCCCCGCTCCAGGCCTCGGTTTCCCCGTCTGTAACATGGGAGTGGGGGGTGAGCCTGAACTCCAGGCTGTCTGCCCTGCGCACTGAGATCCCCAGGGCGGCAGTCTCTCTGCATCTCACCCCCTGTTGAGGCGGCCCCATCGCCATGCACCCTGCAATGAGATCCTTGCGGGGCAGTAAACTCTTAAATACCTGGCAGTGTCTGCAGTGCAGACAGATTGTTGAACGCACACACGGCGTCAAATTAGGGCTTTAAATAGATCATGTCAGTAAACACGCTGGGCCTGATTCATCTCGCTCTGACACTGGTGTAACTCCACCCGCTCCAGGCACGTCACTCCTGATTTACACCGGGAGGGGGAGAGAGGAGAACCGGGCCCTCTGATTTTGCCATTGACACTCGTTCAGATCAAAAGGTGCTAATGAGAGATTTGAGTTTGGTGTGGGGTTGGTACATTACACTCTTTCACCTGGCAACATCTGACAACTCCGATAGGGACACTTGCTGAGAAAACCAGGGCCAAGCCCGTTAACTCCACTGAAATCAGTCAGAAGAAGTAATTTGCTCTGTGTTTGTACAGAGCCTAGCGCAATGGGGCTCAATCTGGTTGGCCTCTACAAGCTTCTGTAATATAATAATGGGAAAGAACTTGGGAGGGAGCGAGAGACATTCGCCTCGGCAGAGAGGGTCCTTCCCAAACCTCACGTATCATCTAAGTCCCATTTAAAGACCTCAAAATAAGGCTTAAGTGGGATATCAGCAACGCACAAAATATATGCTGGCCCATTGCTCAAAAAAGGCACTAAAGGTCATTTCTTTGCTGATGAAGACAACTTGGCCATAGGCAAACCCAGAGAGAAAAGCACAGCTCTTTAACCCCCAAGATTGGACCATATAATTGTCAGAATCGCAGAGGGAACACATTCTGGGTCTAAATCTCTATCTTTTTTTTAAACACAAAGCCTCTGTAAAGAGGGAACCAGGACTAGTGGACAAGTGAACAAGGGTCTGGCAGCCGGGCTCTTCCTATTCTAAGCTCAGCTGAGCCACAGACTTGCTGTGTGGCCCTAGTGCAAGTCACCGCCCCGCTCTGTGCCTCAGTTTCCCCACCTGTAGAACAGGGGTGGAATTATTTCGCTTCCTTTTCGGGCTGCGGCTGAGCATAGTTGATCTCTGTAGAGATTTTAGCATTTTTAAAGTGCTGCACAATTACCATCCCTCAGCTCTGAGGCATTTAAAATAAAACACACTGGCTATTTTTAATGGGGTATAGAGGAGGGACGGGGGACTAAACAATGTGCCGGCTCCCCCTGCTAGTCCAGCTCCCCAACAGCAGTTGAAGCCCCAAAGTTACGATCCAAAGGATTTTGTGGCCTTTAAGGATTTGAACTTTTCCCTTGTAGCTTTTGGAAACCTAAACTCACTGCAGGGAAATGTGAAACTGACTAGAAGCAGGAAGTGAAACTGACCAGGTAAGACTCACTGCCCCCAAGCTGATGGAAGACCAATACGGTGTCCATCAACAAGGAGGTGAGTGAATGAGGATGGACCACGCCGCCGTGCAGAGGACAATAAAAAGGCCACGCATCCCTAGGGGATGAAGCAGGGCTGGAGTGATACATAGAGCTTGTGGGTGAAGTGGGACATAGGCGATGCATAGACTTTGCACTGTCTCTCGGCACAGGGGTGAATTTCACTGCTGCTCCCAAGGTTTCTTTTTGCAAGGGATGAAACGAAAGCACATGTACCTTTAAGAGAGGGAGGTGTGTAGACACACGGGTTGGTCCTCTTTGTTTTAAGCAGGTGGCCCTCGCCCAGCGTTCTCTGGAAGGAAGGAGAATGGATTGTCAACAGTACCAGAGCAGAGAAATCAAGAGAGTCTCCAGTTAACATGGGCCTACGAATGGAGGGCCACGCTCAGGGCTGGGACATCAAGTCAAGCAGCCACCCAGGTGACCCAGCCAAAGACGCCTCTGCTCAGCTGTCTTCCCCTGCTCATCGTGGGGAGAACCCACATGTGCTGCCCGGTGCCCCTCTCTTGACAGGGACAAAGGCTGCCTGGGAGACCTTGGATGCTAGTTGTTAAGCACAGAGGCCCTGGGTAGGGTGGGGTGGGGTGGTGGCGAGCAGGGGCAAAGTGCAGGGAATCCAAAGCAAACCTTGGGCGCTGAGCAGAGCACACCAACTTTTGAACAACGTGGAGTGAAGATTTCCACGCTCCTTTGCCAATGGCTCACCCCTCGGCCCTGGGCCTCACATTAAAAACAAAGTCCTGGGCCCAGATTCGAGGCTGGCGAAAAGCACTGGCTCCACCAGCCTAGACACTGAGGTCCGGTTCCTCAAAGACTGCAGAGATGTTAGTTGCCCACTTCATGCCGAATGGTTTCTTGCAACATGTGTTAACTCCTTATGTTTAACAGCCTGTTCCATCTTGTATCTAGCTGTGACGCTCTGGGAGTGCCTGAAGAAGAGCTCAGCATGGCGTGAAAGCTCCTCTCTCACCAACAGAAGCTGGTCCAATAAAAGATATTCCCTCCCCCACCTCGTCTCTCTCATATCCTGGGACTGACACAGCGACAACACTGGAAAGGTATGTAACTATCCCTGACATCACTGGGAGTTTGGCACCTAAACATCTGTGAGGATCTGAGGGCCTCTCTGCACAGAACAGGGACGGTGCGGTCACTGCACTGCCAAAGTGTGTCAGACCGGAGCACAGTTCTGCTCACTCCCGGAAGCAACTGGCTCCTTACTTCACCTGGGTGGGAGAGAAGTGGGAGTGGCTTTCTGGAGAGAGAGGATCTAGAGGGTGGGCTGAGAATTCCTGGAGGAGGAGCCCTAGGAGTTGCCAGCCCTGAGGAAAAGGGGTTTGAACTGAACTTTGCTTCACTGTCAATTCCCCAAACTCCAAGGAGTGGGGATGGTGGTCGAGGGCTTGCGGGGAGGCAGGGTGAGTTTGGATTCTAACTCACGTGAGTGGACTGTGTCAGAGAGCAGGTTGTGGGATGCCCCTTCTCAGACAGGCCAGTTAGTGCCACTCGCTATTGTGGGGCTGGGCTGAGGCCCAGAGCGTTCATGTCACATAAGTTGTCAAACACCCATTAGATGGTTACAAGTTTCATTCACTGTTAATACCAAGCTGGGGCAGGATTTCAACTGGCCACATGGAAGTGAAAGGTTCCATATGGCACTGTCCATGGCCACCAGCAAGGGGCTGGTTTTGTTAGTACACTGCGAGGTGGCGAAAGTATCCGGCAATTACGAGATAAGTCGCAAATCCGCTACAGTAACGAACTGTGAGTTCTCTGCATCATATGGGGGCGGGGGGGCTTGAAGAGCAGCCAAACCCTTAACCGGTTCCTAAACTTCAGATTCCTGGCTCCTGTTCACGTCTTCATCGCCCATTACAGTTTAGCACTTTGCCATGCACTAAGGAATTTAATTTCATTCGAGATCAAGGAGAAGTCATGGAAAATGTGGGCAGAGATAATCTCTCGTTGCGAGCTCCTGGAGCGTGGGGATTGAGCCGGGCTTTGCAGCAGCTCAAATTGTTTGGGAACTTCCAAGGTAACTTTGCACCGCGCAATCTATCACTGTCATGCTGGCTTCACAAGGGCAAGGAAAAGACCCAAGGTCATGAGCCGGGGGTGCCCTGACATTTTCTCCCTTAATCAATGCTGAATAACCGCAGTGACTTGCAGTGCTCCTGAAAGGTGGTAACTGAAAGCAGCAGCTATACGCGATCGGCGCAAGCTTCCCCTGCCAATGCCCCTCCATCCTGACCTACGCTCCCCCACTATTCCAGTGCACAGCTCTGCCAATGCCCCACACGCCTGACCTGCCATCCCCCTGCTATTCTGATCCTTGGCCTCTGTGTGTCCCATGGCCTGAGCCCCACGCCCAAGCTCGCCAGCTGCTTTGGGGAAGAGGGCAATGCCAGGGTAGCAGGTTTTTCCACCAGTGGATGAACTGGGATGAGGCTCACTGGAGACAGGTCATGCCCCTGAGGCTGCGTTTGTGCCTGTCCTGAGCCAGTCACACCACTCAGGAGGAAGGGGTCTTTGTAGCATCCGTGTTGCCACTACCTCCACCCTCCCAATGGACTCCGGTGGAGGGGGTTCCTGGGGCTGCCGATACAGGTCAGCGCCTGGGCTGGTCGTTTCACTGCATCTCCATTCACCCAGCCCATCCTCCCCACTCCCTCCGCGCAGGGCCCCATCACTGACCTGGTATGGGGAATAATCGTCTTCTGCAGGAGGAAGAGGGCGGGAGAGAGGAGGGAAGAAGAAAAAGACAATCAGGGCACAAGCCAGGGCAGCGGGACGACAGCAGGAGGCGCCCACTCCTGGTCAGAGAGGGGCCCAATTCCCCGGACACTTGGGGCCAGAGCTGCCCCCCTTTTGCCCCACTCGCCCCAGCCCCCATGCCAGCCTCAGGCCTGGCTGCAGCGAGATCGCCAGGCAGGGAGGTGCCCAAATCGGGAGAGAGTCACCTGCCAGCACCACCATGGAGCTTCCCAAAGGCCGCGGCGCCAGGCCATAGCAGCCCAGAGCCAGACCCGCTCTGCTGGGCACCGAGAGCCACCTCAAGGCCTCTCAATCTGGGATTTGCCCTCCGGGCTGGGAGGGGAGGCGGATCCCCTGGGACCAGGAGGGGGCATTGGGGTGGGGAGTTCTCAGGCTTCCATCCCAATCCCTCTTCTCACTGGGAAGGGGTCACCCGCCCTGCTGCCCCGGCTCACCTCAGCTAGTTGGCGATGGGCACGAGAGCCCCCCTCCCCCGCCCCAGGCCCTGCCACCACCAGCTGTGACCTGGCTCCCTCCAGCTCTCTCCTCGCCTCTGGAAAGGCCGACGAGGGCCCTGATGGTGGCTGAGCCGCTACCTTTGTGGAGACCTCCCTCTGCCTGGCCTCCCGCACGCTCTCTGCCGTGTCCCCCCGGGCTGAGATGGAGGCCACGACCCCCGCCCAGAGCGGACTCACCTGGGGACGAGTGCTCCGACATCTGGAAGAGCATGGCGGGCGTGGGCCTCCGGCGGCGGATCTAAACAGTGGCGCGACGGGGAGGAGAACGGTTTGAGGGTCACCATTCGGGGTGGAGGTGAGGAGAGGCGATGACGCCTTGCTTCCCCCCCCCCGCACACACACCTTGCTTCGTTCTGGCCCACAGGGAACAGGTTTCCCCTGCCTCCACTACCCACCCCCCATCAGAGCCGTTGTTGTGGTCCCCAGGACATGGCACCGTGGCAGTGGGATGCTTAGCCAGGGAGCCCCCTCTGACATCCTTGGTGCCGATGCCTACGAACAGCACGGTAACGGTTCGGTCGCAGGGGCCCGGATATCACAGCCGACCACGCCGACCAATATTGTCTCGTTGTTTCCTGGCGCTCCTGTCTGACCCCATTTCTTGTGTTATGCTTCTCTTGCCAGCTCCTTGGGGGCAGAGGCGATCTGTTTATTGTGTGTTTGTACAGCACCTAGCGCAACAGGGTCCTGGACCAGGACTTGGCCTCCTGGGTGCTACGGTAATACCAATAATAAATAATAATAAAATCCTGTGCCCCTCAGGTAACCCATCACCATCACATGCCCTCTCCAGCCTCCCACTGGCCCTCTAACCCATCACTATAAGCCAGCCAACTTCTAGTCCACCACCTGGCTGTACCAAAAAGCTGCAGCCAAACCCTTACAATGTACGTATCATCATCGCCCTCTATTGGTCAGCATTGGACTTGCACCTATACACCCTCTACAGGTTATAAGCCCTGCAACAGCTACAGCCAATGGGGATTCCCCAAGGGGTAGGAGCAGGTTTCCAGCCCTGCCACACTGCCCTGGACATCGCACCTCCTCTGGGAGCCCTTTGAAGATCACAGAGCAGCCAGCGCGTGTGATTTTATCCCTCGACATTGGACAGCCCTGGCCCTTGGAATCACAAACATCTCCGCTTTCAATTTTTAAAAATAAGGACGTTTGCAGCCCCCCCGTGTGGCTGCTGGGGAAAGCAGGGAAACGTGACACAGGTGAAGTCTCAGAAACCGGCAGGCGAATAAAAAGAACCCCCAGTTTATTTAGTTTAAAAAAAATCTCATGATTTTTTAGCCTATCTTGTGATATTCTGGGCAACTTTGACTTGTGGTTTTGGAATGCCTGGGGCTGGCCAGGCTGGCTGACAATCCTAACACCCTTGTGGGGAGGTGTGCGAGAGAGTCTGCGAGTGAGCTAGTGTGTGCATTGATTTTACATGGGTGTCTGGTGTGTAAGTTTGGGGGTTAGTTTTGTGTAACTGTGTTTGCGTGACCTTGTGTGTGCGCGCACGTTGGCTTTGTGGGGGAGTGGCTGAGTGGTGTGTGCCTTGGTATGTAGCGGGGTGTAAGTGATTGTGTGTGAGAGGGGTGCTGTGTGTGTGTGTGTTGGTGTTGTGTAACAGTGTGTATGTACACGATCTAGCGTGTGTACGTGAGTGTGAGACGGGAGATGTAAGGGGCTTGGACCTGGGGAGGTACCAAGATCTCCGCATCCCCGGTTTATTAAGCAGGGAAGCTTCTAAGCCCAGGGACTCCGTTGAGAGGTGGTAGCAGAGGACGGGACAGGCAGGCCAGCTGCAGGGGCTGGTCAGTCCAGCCCAGCGGGATGAAGGGAGAGAGACCAGCTCTCGCAGAGGCCAGGCTGGTGGGGCCAGGCACCTGGAGGACGTGAGATCAAAGCTGAGTGCATCTTGGGGGGGCAGTTCGGGCCATTCTGGGGGCACAGGTGGGGCTGCGTCAGGGCAAGCTGCTGGCTCCACCATGGCAGCCTTGTCCCTGGCCTGGCTGGCGCCCCCACGTCAAGGGAAGGGAAATCAGTCTCCGCAGCCCTTTGGCCTCCCTGTTGAGGCTGCAAACGGAGGCCAACTGATGCTAATGGTGCGATTTGTCACATGGACACAGGTCCGCCAGATGGTGGCCCCTGAACTCAGGTCATACGGGGCATCCGACTTCCATGAAATGGTAACTTGACGGGCCATTGGCCTGACTGGAGCTGCCCCCAAATATAGGAGTCAAACTACTCCCACGCCTAGAATGGAAACCTGGTTTCATTTTTGACCGATAACCCTGAGGTCACGCTCCTCTCGAGTAACACACTGGCGCAGGGCCGGTGATGTGGCTGGAGGGGGCAGTATATTGGCTAGACTTGCAATTCACGAGGATCACCAGTGCTAGCTGAACCAGGGTTCACTTGTGAAATTGCATCTGGCATCATAGGTGCTGGAACAAGGGGTGCGGGGGGGGTGGGGGCTGCCCCCCCCGGCTTGAAGTGGATTCCATTATATCCAGGGGTTACAGTTTGGTTCAATGGTTCTCAGCACCCCCCATACACACACACTCACACACACACTCTACAAGTCGTTCCAGCACCCATGCCTGGCATGCGCTGCCGGTAATCTCTCCTGACCCAGCTTGGAACTCGAAAGCCACCTAGCTCAGTCCGTCAGTCAGTAAGGAGCCCCCCCAAGACCGGGGGGGCAACTTTGATCTGACACCCTCCCCACCCTTCTGCTCTTTGCTGGGGGCTCCTGGGACCCAGACCCAAGTCGCATCCGGATTCAGCAAATCCTAATCCTCAGTGCTGCCTGTCTGGAGGCATCTGGGCTTGACAAACACAACTCTCACCTGTGCAGTTTTTGCAGCCGGATTTAACCCTGCGTGGTGACTGGCAAGCACCGGATTTAACCCTGCGTGATCACTGACCAGCACCGGATTTAACCCTGCAAGCACCGGATTTAACCCTGCGTGGTGACTGG
>NC_048320.1:12863674-12872452 GCF_013100865.1 Trachemys scripta elegans | reverse complement strand
TCACTGACCAGCACCGGATTTAACCCTGCAAGCTCCGGATTTAACCCTGCGTGGTGACTGGCAAGCACCAGATTTAACCCTGCGTGATCACTGACCAGCACCGGATTTAACCCTGCAAGCACCGGATTTAACCCTGCGTGGTGACTGGCAAGCACCGGATTTAACCCTGCAAGCACCGGATTTAACCCTGCGTGGTGACTGGCAAGCACCGGATTTAACCCTGCGTGGTGCTCAGATGCCTAGTCCGCTGACCAGCTCTAGGCCAGTCCCGGCTTGGCGCATTCTGGGTGGGAAATGGAGTTAGAGCTGAGCAGGGAAGGCAGGGATGGGGACCTGGTGCTTTCCCGGGGCTGTGCTCAGCCCTTGGCTAACCAGGGATCGGGTTCGGGGGTCATTCTGATGCTCAACTGGCGTAAATCAGCCTCGTTGATGTCAATATAACCGCAGTGATTCACACCAGCAGTGGATCCCGCCCGCTGCTTGTTGGCGTGTGAGCGTGAAGGACGCGTGTGTATGTGAGTGTGCGCTGGGCTTGGGTGGGTCACGGCGGGGTGCACGGAGGGTTGTTTGGTGTGCCAGTGTCCTGGGTGACTGGGGGTGTGAGGGATGCAGTGTGCACACACCACTGTGCATTTTAGTGCATGCATGGCTGGGCGTACGAACCTGGGGTGCGCACGAGTGGCCTGGGCATGAGTTTGTTTGCACTGGTTTTGTGTGTGTGTGTGCAGGAGGGCTGGGTGTGTGTGAAGGGCTAGGCGAGTGTGTGCAGGGGCAAGTGTATCTGAGTGGCTGGGTGACCAGGTGTGTGAATCGTGTCTCCTCACGTGTGTGTGTGTGACTGGACCTGCGAGGGAATGTCTAGCGCACGTGCCTGTTCGCACGGGGGTGCGTATGTGTGTGACCCTAGCAAACAGGCGCCAGCCCTAGAACCCAGCATTTCTCCGCTGTGTCGCTGCCCCTGGCCCCGTCACCCCCAGTCCCGACACGCTCCCCTTACCATGTCCACTGCCCTGGGATCCAGCTGGCTGGGGGGCGCCGGGACAGAGAACTGAATCTTCTTGCGGTCCTTGGGGTCCATCGCACTGTTGCTCTCCCCCGCTTCCCAGCGGAGTCTCCAAGTCCACGTCTCGCTCTCCCCCTGAACTGAGCGCTGGGAGAACCGTGCTGCGGGGCCCCCCCCCTTCTTCCAGCCCAGCAGGGTCTCTCCCTCTGCTCCTCAGCGAGTGAGCCTGCGCCCCGTCCCCCAGCAGAGTTAGACAGCTCCTGGCTGCACAGTGAGTGGTGGAGGCAGAGAGGGGAGAGGCAGAGAGAGAAGAGGAGGAGGGAGGGAGGGAGGGAGGGAAGAGCCGAGTTACTACTGGCTCTCTGGAGTCAGCCTGAATTATTAATCTCCCTGGGCAGGGGGGCAGAGGGCTATCTTAATGAGCCCTCGCGGGGAGCCAGCTGGCAGGGGGGGTTCAAACAGAGCCACCCACGTCCAGTTTTAACCCTTTCACCGCCCGGCTGCGCAGATGCCCCCCAGAAGCAAATGGTTTCTGATGGGCAGCGTTGCCCATTGGGGCAACCAGGCCCTGGATGTTGTCCAGTAGCTAAAGCATTAGGCAGGGAGTCAGAAGACCTGGGTTTTATTCCGGTTCTGCGCTGAGTTTAGGCAAGGCATTTAGCTGCCCCATGCCTCAGTTTCCCCAGCTGGGGCAGTGATTAGAGCTGGTTGGGACTTGTTCAGTGAATAGTTTTGTCATCAGAAAAAATGCCAGTTAGCGGGACAGGGTCGGGTGCAATGAATTTCCCAGCGTGAGGAACAACAAACCAACCCAACGTTCAGGGTTTCAGAACGCTGACATTTTCAAAGGAAACATTCCGTTTTCCTGGCACAAAAGAACCTTTCAGTCCCAACTCGAAGCTCATGTCACCGAAAAGACGTTTCAAGAAGAAAGGCTGAAATCTAAACCGAGCGCTTCGACCTGAGCCGAGTGAAAGTTTTCGATTGACCCGAAACAAGGGGGAAAATCAAATTGTTTTTTCAGTTTGCGAATTCTTTCGAGGTTTCAACATTTCAGCCCGATTTGAGATGGGAAAAGAATGTCAAACTCTCAGACTCATTCACCGCTGCCCCCCGAGCCCTCCACATGGTGCTGTTGTAATGTGCTGTGGGGATGGGGATGTGTACCTAAGGCTGCTTTGGTTGTGCGTGTGTATGGCCTATGCTCTTTGCATGTGTGCGCATTGGTTTTGTGTATGCATCAGTGTGTGTGTGTGTGTGTGTGTGCGCACGTGTGCATTGGCTGAACGTGTTGGCATGGTGAGTTATGTTGTGTGCAGGCGTGTGTGAGCGCACTCTGTTTGAATGTGTACACATGAAAGCATGCATGTTTTGCTCTGCCTGCAGGTGTGTTTGTGTTAATTTTGTGTTTGTGGAGTAACACACCCCTCATTCAAACACTCTCCCCCCAGCAAGAGCTTGCTAATTTGGAAAGCTGCTGCGTTTCAAAGGGCAAGGTTAGTAGATACAACACTGGACAGGGGCAGAGGAGAGCTGGCTCTGCCACTGACGCTTTGTGTGACCTTAGCAAAGTCACTTATATCTCCCTTAGCCTCAATTCCCTATCTGCAAAATAGGGATAACACCTACCTCACAAGGATATTGGGAGGGGAAAAAAAATTCATGAATGAGTATGAAGATCAGCTAAATATCTAGTAGGGCTGGTTTTCAGAACAAAAGGTCAAAAGACTGGCACTTATTTTGGAACGAAATGGTCTAAAAAACCTCGACGCAGAAATGTCGACATGTTTCAGTTTCCCCATGATGCACGGTGGCCACGCAGAGGCAAGACCACAGTGCATCCTGGGAGATGCAGTCTAGGTAGGGAGCATGACCTACGGGGAGAATGGATGCGTGAGGGATCTGCAACTACAACTCCCATGAGACACTGCAGTGGGCAGCTGTAAAGATTAATGGAGACCCGATCCCAAACTAACCATTTGGTGTTGATTTTCCCGCAGAAAATTCTCCCGGAATTGATCTTGCCCCTCAGAAAAGACTAGATTTTTGGACAAAACCCCCATTTTCTGATGGGAAAAATATTTCACTTGAAATTTTCCCACTGGCCCTAGAATGCTGATAGCTAGAATTCACTGGGATCATGTGGAACAGATGATACCAGTGAATTCTAGCTGCATGTGGAACAGATGCGGCTCCAACTTCCCCATTAAAACTTTGATTAAAACTTTCCATAGCTACACATCAAACCCACCCGGGGGACTTGGAGTTATTTAAGATCCTTTCATCTGAAGTCTTTAACATCGAAGCTGGATGTCTTTTCTAAAAGATTTGCTCTCATTCCGCTGTGGGCTCGTTAGTGTCACTTACATGGCAGGGGAGAATAATTCTCCTCGTCACAGGATTCGCTGAGTGAGAATCTCTGGCTGGGGTTATGCAGGAGGGCAGACTAGATGGACACAGTGGTCTCTTCTGGCCTTAAAAAAAACAAAACAAAAAACCTACAAATCTCTAGACACACACTGTACATTATTATTTGCATTGCATTAGCAACTCGCAGCCCCAGTCACGGACCAGGAGCCATTGTGCCAGGGGCTGTACAAACACAGAACAAAAAGACTATCTTTGCCCCCAAAGTGCTTCCAACCTGTACCTAAAGCCATTGGCTCAGTCTTCATTAGCTCTCAACGTTGCTTTGCAAGCGGCGTCTTTGCTCTCTCCAGAATGCCGGGCTTAAAACCTAGGGGCCCCCAGCCGGTATAAATCAGCGTGACTCCACTGAGTTTATGGATTGCCACCAGCTGAGGGTCTGACCATGCATTAGCTGCAAGGAACAGGCCATTCGCGCTGTCGCATGGTACAGCTGAGAATGGGACGGCTCTGGCTCCAGGGATGCAGGAGGGAAGGGCAGGGCCTTGGATGCTAACCTGTGATTTCAGGAGCCGCCTATTGCAGAGGGGAAGTGGGGAGCGCGCATGCAGCCAGCCAGTTCCACACACGGGGGCGTCTGGGCTGCGGACCTGACTGCCAGGATCAACCACACCTAAGGGGACGTGCCCAGGTCATTCTGGAACACGTAGGCTCTGCCAGCCATTGCCCAAGCACGCAGCTCACCCCCAGTCTCTATTCTAACCCATGCCCTGCCAGCTTCCCACTGTCCTGCTCGCTTAGCCTGCAGATCGAGGGCCGTTGGGGAGAGAAGGCAAACCCCAGAGCTGGTCGCACGCCAGAGTACAACCCTTCCCGCTTGGGAGGCGCTGCCTGTAGAGATCCACAAAGCTACATCCTCCTCCTTCAAACTTCCTCCAAATTTGACAGCGGCGAGGCGGCTGCTGAGCTGAGACGCCGCCTGCCGCACTGACCGATGCTGTCGCATTGTTTCCTCGTAGTCCCCCATGGGTCTGTTTGCCTCCATCAGGTGTCTCTTGCCTTGTACTTAGATTCTAAGCTCCTGGGGGCAACGACTGTCTTTCTTGTTTGGCATTTGTACAGCACCTAGCGCCCCATGGTCCTGGCCTGCCACTGCGGGCTACAGTAATGAAATAAGAAACAATGAGAGAACCAATTTCCTGGTCATGCATCCAACCAGAACGGCACGGCCTGCGGAGCGTTCAGTCAACAGCGGAGACCAGGGGGATCAAGCCCCAGCATTTTATTTTTCCAACAAAAAATGACTTTTTGGGGAAAAAAAAAACAGTGAAAATCTTATGAAAATGCTTGTTTTCATTGACATTTTTCAAGTTGTCATTGGCAAAAAATGTAATTTTTCAATTTCTCGCTTGTCAAAAGTGGTCCATTTTGGGTTGTTGGAATATGGGGGGGGGGTGTCATTTTTTTGGTTTTTCAACCAAAAGCTGAAAAATTCAGTGAAAAGAGTCACGATTTTTTATTCTGATGGGAAATAAAATCCCTTTTCCAACCAGCTCTTGAGAACAAGACTCAGCAGCCACGCCTCTCTTCTAAAATCCAAGGTTTGGAACGTGAGCTCCCGATACTTGTTTTAATCTCTTGCTCCGTATAATGCTTTTCAGCAGGCGATCTCAAAGCACTTCTCAGCCTTTATTGCATTTATCCTCACAACACGCCTCTGAGATAGGGCAGGTGGGAAACTGAGGCACAGAGTCTCCGTCAGCCGAAGTCACCCAGGAAGTTTGTGGTAGAGCAGACTCAGACCAGTCTTTGGCCAGGGCCCACACCACTGCACAATCCTGTCTCAAGCTCATTGAACTCGGAGCCCCATCTGTTCCAGATGTTTTCAGCTTTGGCCTGGTCTTTGCTGGGACATGAGGTGTGTTTTTGCCACATGTTAGCAGCTAATTAACATGTGGCAGCGTTCTAGTGTGGACAAGGGATCTGGTATTAACACATGTGAGCATGTCACCGGAGAAGCTTTCTGTCTCAACTAGAGTTTGTGGCCCTGTTGTAACTATGCCCCCCTCCTCCCCCCCACACACACCCTGCACCAGACCTTTCCGTTTGTTTTCTGTAGAGGATCCGGGTGAACAGGGTTTGTGATTACTGGATGCCCTGCCTGGGTAAATATTTTGCTGGAACTTGGCCATTTAAAGCGAATGGATCACCTCAAAATCCCAGCACCTGAGCCAGTCTAGTGGCCTGCAGTGATCTCAAAGGCTAAAACTCCCACTGACTGGAATGGGGAACAGAGTTAGGTCAACACAGGGGGCTTCGGAAAATACCACCAAGAGCCTGAAACTCGGTCCCAGGGCTCAGTTAAAGGACATGCAAACGAAAAGCAAAACAGAGCGTTGCTGGGTTTTGCATCTTGACAGTGGAGAAAGCCAGCCTGGAAAAGTTTTCCTCCCGAATAATTGTGGGGTCTTTCTTCAGTGTGGTTAACATAAATCTATCACCCCTGGCTAACGAACAGTTGGGAGAAAGATGGCCTTAGTTAAATGTTTAGCACCACTGCCCTGCCTATAAGGTATGGAAGGCTCCCGGTACATGCTCAGAGGGCCCCCAGAGGTGACCGGAGGGAACCAGATTTGTCATTCTTAAGGTGGAAGCAGATCACTCGCTTTGGGCCTTCTCTATTCCCCTTAAGGAAGCCAAATTAAAGGCATAAGCCCCATTGTTTAACACTCCCGTGGAAGCGACCCCCTTTAAGTGGCATCTCCTGCTAGAGGTACCTAGATCAGTGGAACGCAGCACAAGGTATTCAACAAAAGACAGTGACTAAAAGAAAATAAATAATTGTGGCCGGCTGTGTGGAGAGTGGTAAAATCCGACCCTGCTGTTCAGTTCCACCCACTGCCAAATTTCAGGGGCTCCCCTGGGGATGGGCAGGGCCTGGGAAATAGCCCAGGGCCCAAGTCAGCATCAATGGCTCCACGACAAAGCAGGTGCAAAAAGCTGCCAGCCAGCGTAGCTTTATGCACTGGTGCAAACGAGGGCACGAGGTGTCCGGCAATGGTGACCTGAGTCCCTCGATCGCCGGTTCAAACCCAGCCCGGAACAGTCAGATCCAGAGTTAACGCCTACCCCAGCTGTTCAGCGTGGGTGAGTCTCAGGCCAGTTCCTAGTCCTGGGGCGTCTCCACCCTCGAGATCGGAGTCACCCCTCTTGTTCGTGCCAGCACTGCAGCGGGACCTAGCAGCTGGATATCTGCACAGACACAGGGTCACGCAGCAGAGCATGGACTAGAGGCCAGGTCTCCTCCCTCCTCCAGGCATGCCAGTGCTCTCACCACTGGACCATGCCACCTCCCACAGAGCTGCCCAGGGCTGAATGGCGTGAGAATGCTCCGCAGGGCCCAGCGCTCGGGCACTGTAGGGGAAATTGATTGTGCTGCCGCCTCTGCTGTGCCTGCCTCTCAAAGCACCCAAGTCTCCTGGGGCGGGAAGCTGGCCCCAGCACCAGATCCTCTCTGCATCGCAAAAGGAACTAGCGCAGAACCTCTCCCCTTCCCCACCCCCGTCGCTTCGCGGAAGGCTCCCGGCCTCCCCCGCAGCCCGCCCCCATCTCGTGCTCCCCAGTGGACTCCGCTCTGCACAGCTCCGTGCCAGCTGGGGCTCTGTGCCTGACGCAGGTGGGAGCAGCAGCTTCGAGGCTCGTGACACAAAGAGCTGTGAGTCACCTGGGGCCCTCCGGAGACCTGTGCGGTGGCTGCTACCGCTGGGGCATGCTCTGGAGGGAAGGAGGCAGCTGCCTACAGCGAGCTGGGCATGGGTCTGGTCCAGTCGGGGTGCGGAAACGCAAGCTCACGGGGGGGATGGAGCAGCTCCGCTGGGACACCTGGAGGCTGCCGGACACGGCCAGACCCTGCGAGTCTCTCTCTGGTTCCGGGAAGGCCGGCTGCTGTCTACACTAGCGTTCCCACCATTGCAGCCTGTGTGGGGGAGGGGAGCCACCCCACTGCTACAGGGAGAGTTGGAGGATGTCACCAGCCCCTCAGGAGGCAGAAGCGAAAGGCAGCTGGAGCCTGTTCCCGGGGCATTGCTAATGGGATGGCTCCAAGCTGGGAAAAGTGGACAACCCCACTGCAGGGAGTGGGGATCGCTGGGGGGCCCTGAGGCTGCACTCTGGAGGGGGGCCCTGGTGAGTAAGGGGGGCTGGCTGGGCCCCCCCCAAAGAGATGCCCTGGAGAGCAAGCGGAGGGCTGCTGGAATCTCCAGAGTCAGTCCCAATCTAGCCTCTTATTCCCACGGCCCCCTTCCTCATTCCCAGCCAAGGACTGGGACAGGAAGAAGCGCAGTGACTGGCCTGGGGTGTGTCTAGCACAGGGGAGGACGAGTCCGTTCTCTGGTTGGATCCACAGAAGCAGCGTTGGGACCAGGCACTTGCCACCCCCAACCCCCCCCCCCCCCACACACACACACACACTTCCACAGTTCTTCTGATGCCCCCGTATTGTAAGGGGGGGGCTACCAGTTAAAGAAAAAAGCTAAGGTGGGGCATGATTCAAAGAAGGTTGAAACCCCCCTGGCTTGAAAGGAATCACCCAAAGATCACCCAAGATATTGACAGAGCCCAGCTAAGGGCCTCCCTCGACCGCTGGCGACCTCACGCCCGCCCACATGTGTGACTTCCCACCAGCAAGGTGGGGTTTGCCAGCTCATCACTTAGCGCCCTCCCGGCGGGCAGCACGGCCTGCAGCACAAAGGGATTTCGTGGCTCTGCCAGGGCCCATGCAGGGAGGGCCCGGGCCCCCCTGCTCCTTTCATGCCCACGAGCGCCTCGGCAAGCCGGCTAGTGACACTGGGCTCATCAGAGAGCCAGAGGGTTACCAGGCTGCCAGCCTGCGAATGGGGCTAGGATACATATCCCTGCAGGCAGCCTGCTGCTCTCCCCTGGCACCAAGCAGGCAGCAGGGTGGGATCGCGCAGGGGGCTGGCACACTCGAGTGGAAGGGACCGTAAGGTTGTTATGGCAACAGGTTCTTTTGCATTGTTCTTAAAGAAGATTGGAACTTTTTTTAACCACAGGAGGTTTCTCCGTGGTGAATTCTCTGTGGCAGGCGTTCAGCACGACCTGTTTCCCGGCCACCCAAGAGAGCCGTGGGTTGGAAATATCCCCCCTCCCACTCCCTGCTGGCACATCCCCCCAGCTGGTCTCCTCCCCAGAGGGCAGAGCGCACACGCCAGCTCATGCCATAGGGGAAGCGAACCTGGCGCATGGCAGGTAATCGAGCCTGAGCTGCACAGCTCACCACAGTGCCGACTAACCACACGACTCAGGGGGCATGGCCAGGGCCGGGATAGCAGGGTGCTGGGGTCAGGAGTGAGGGGCATCAGCAGAGCTGGATGTGTCGGGGGCAGGGC
>NC_048320.1:12663661-12860685 GCF_013100865.1 Trachemys scripta elegans | reverse complement strand
CTGGGGTCGGGAGTGAGGGGTATCAGCGGAGCTGGGTGTGTCGGGGGCAGGGCTGGGATAGCAGGGTGCTGGGGTCGGGAGTGAGGGGTATCAACAGAGCTGGGTGTGTTGGGGGCAGGGCTGGGATATCAAGGGGTCAAGATGCACATTGGAAAACATAATCCCAACTATACATATAAACTGATGGGGTCTAAATTAGCTGTTACCACACAAGAAAGATCTCGGAGTCATTGTGGATAGTTCTCTGAAAACATCCACTCAATGTGCAGCGGCAGTCAAAAAAGCGAACAGAACGTTGGAAATCATCAAGAAAGGGATAGATAATAAGACCGAAAATATATTGCCACTATATAAATCCATGGCACATCCACACCTTGAATACTGCGTGCAGATGTGGTCGCCCCATCTCAAAAAAGATAGATTGGAATTGGAAAAGGTTCAGAAAAGGGCAACAAAAATTATTATATAGAACAGCTGCCATATGAGGTCAGATTAATAAGACTGGGACTTTTCAGCTTGGAAAAGAGACGACTAAGGGGGGCTATGATTGAGGTCTATAAAATCATGACTGGTGTGGAGAAAGTAAATAAGGAAGTGTTATTTACTCCTTCTCATAACACAAGAACTAGGGGGTCACCAAATATACCTCTATGCTGATATAACGCTGTCCTCGGGAGCCAAAAAATCTTACCATGTTATAGGTGAAACCGCGTTATATCGAACTTGCTTTGATCCGCCAGAGTGCACAGCCCCCTCTCCCCCCCCGGAACGCTGCTTTACCGCGTTATATCCGAATTAATGTTAAATTGGGTCATGTTATATCATGGTAGAGGTGTAAAATGAATAGGCAGCAGGTTTAAAACAAACAAAAGGAAGTATTTCTTCACACAACGTAGTCAACCTGTGGAACTCCTTGCCAGAGGATGTTGCAAAGGCCAAGACTATAACAGCGTTCAAAAAAAGAACTAGATAAGTTAATGGAAGAGAGATCCAATCAATGGCTATTAGCCAGATGGGCAGGGATGGTGTCCCTAGCCTCTGTTTGCCAGAAACTGGGAATGGGCGACAGGGGATGATTACTTGATGATTCCCTGTTCTGTTCATCCCCTCTGGGGCACCTGGCATTGGCCACTGTTGGAAGACAGGACACTGGGCTAGATGGACTTTTGGTCTGACGCAGTCTGGCTGTTCTTATGTTCTTAGGATTGAGGGGCATCAGCAGAGCTGTGGGGGGAAAGAGCACAGGGCTGGGATAGCAGTGGGTCAGGATTGAGGGGCATCAGCAGAGCTGGGCACATGCTCCCACTATTCCTGCTGGAGTCTGGGTCTGAGGGAAGGCAGGAGGTTAGGGTGACTAGCAGGGTCCTTCCAGGAGCCAGAAACCAGAAGGTTTAGACGCCAGCTGAGTGTCTACTCTGCATGATTCCCCTCCTCACCAGGGACTAATCGCTGAGACACCACCTGTCAAACCCACGCACTGCAGTAGCCACCCTGTGGGCCCTTAGCCGGCAGGTCGGGGGGAGGTGTCACTGATGCAGCAATAAGGACCCATCTCTGATGGCTGATCCTAGGCAAGAAGCCCTGGGGAGAACTGGGAAAATCTCAGGATGTCCTTCCCAAACACCCCAAACACCCCTGGACACACATTCATGTACACCCCTCACCCACCCCCACACCCCAACCCTAACACACACATCACAAACACCCCTACCCCCTCACACCCCCCACACCCCAACCCTAACACACACATCACAAACACCCCTACCCTAACACACACATCACAAACACCCCAACCCCCTCACCCCCCCACACACCCCAACCCTAACATACAAACACCCCAACACCCATGGACACGCATTCATATACACCCCTTCACACACCCCCACACCCCAACCTTAACACACACATCACAAACACCCCTACCCCCTCACACACCCCCACACCCCAACCCTAACACACACATCACAAATACCCCTAACACCCATGGACACGCAGTCATATACACCCCTTCACACCCCCTCACACCCCAACCCTAACACATCACAAACACCCCTAATGCCCCTGGACACACATTCATGTACATCCCCTCACGCACCATACCACATATACCCCCAATCGCCTAACACGCACACATCCCAAACACACCCCTAACACCCATGCACACACACACACCCTTATCCCAACACGTGCGTGCACACACATACAAGCACCCACAGGCCTGGTCACACCAATGCATGCGCACACACACACATCCCCATCGCTAACACACAACCCCCCCCCCCCCCCCCCAACACACATCACCCACATGCTCTGGGGCCGATCCTGCTCCCACTCCCACCAGTGTCACCCCACGAGAAGCGCCATTGACCCCAGCCCAGCGAGCTTGGGGCGGCAGGAGGGCAAGACCCGGATCTGCTTTCGAGCTGGTGCAAAGGGCTGCGCATTGTCTCAGCAGCAATTTCTCTTGCAAAAAGCGAGTAAAAATAGCAGAACATTTCGGATAATTGCCACTTACAGGCTCACCCTCCTCTAGGAATTAAATTACATTTTATTACTTTGATTTGCTTTGATGGAACATTACAAGGCTGCTTTCAGTGGAGAGAAGCCTTCAGCTCGCGGGGAGGGGGGGGAAAGAAGGCAGAAAGAGGAGGGGGCTCGGAAGCTGAGGTGGGGGGCTTGCAAAGGAAGGTGTTTGGGGGAGGAGCTTGGAAGGCGAGATCCTTAGGGGTGGGGCTCATGGAGAAAGGGAGATCTGGGGAGTGGAAGAGAAGGGAGGGCAAAGCGGAGAAGGAGACAGGGGAGTCGGAGTCCTGGGGCATCATCCAGTGTCCCGGGTCCCTTGCCCCGGCCTTTTCTGGGCAACTCTGGGACCCCAGCCCCCCCAGATCAGCACAGGAGGTGCTTCTCGCCCACTCTGCGCTGGTGTCAATGGCCAACGCACAGGCGCACTAACGATCTAGGCCTAGCGTTGTGTTAATTACACGCCTGCCCATGCTCAGCTCTGCCCAAGGGCCGCCTCCCCCCCACCAAGCCCCACATTGTATGTTCAGTGGGTTTGTTCCATCCCCCGACCTTGACAGTGCAAGGAAGGTCTCTGGGTCAGGGCATGTGGTGAAACGACAGTGACCCCCCCACCAGGGATCTCTGGATGCATAGATCCACCCCCCACCCCTCCAGCACCCTGGGGAAAGGCTGCACGGGTGATGTGGGGGGGACAAAGAGCCCACACAGCATTCCCATGGGTTACACACACCCTCTCCCGAGCTCCATGGGTAACGGAGGGCAGAATTTCTCCTGCCCGGGAGGGACCCACTCCGGAGATGGGAACAGTTCTCTCCAGGGCCGGCAAGCGGGAAGGAAGGGGGGGGGGGACAACTGAACCAGGGTCCCTCAAAACATCTATAATGGGGGTGAAATGGGAGCAGACTGATGCAGTGGGGCCCCAAATTCCTCTCCCTGGGCCTGGGTCTATCTCCACGGCTCACGTGCTCCTTGGCCCTTCTGCTGAGACTGTTGCCAAAGGGGGCTGGGCAGCAGCGGTGTAAGGGGGATGCCACCTCCAGAGTGCCCCCTCATGGCCCCTGTAGGCTCCCCACCCTCCACTTCCTCCCAATGCCTTTAAAACACAGTTCCCCTTCTGGGGTCTCATTTACCGGGTCTTTACACTTTCCAGTGGCCTCGAGGTTCCAACCCGTCCCCCCCTTTCCAGGGTGTAGGCTGCACCCCTCCCTGCCGCCTTTCAATTCCCTTCTCCGGTTCCCAGGCAGGCGATCAGGAAGCAGAGCTGAGTACGAAACCTCCCTCTCCCACCCAGGCGCAGTCTGCCAGCCGTCCGGGGCACACGCCAAGCCTCAGCCTCCATCTCCCTGGAGCTGCTGTTCTACCCAGGACGCTCCCTTATCACCTACCCCAGCCGAATTGCGTCACATGACCTTCATTTCCCCCACCTGGGGAGGAGAGGTGGCATGTCCCAGGTGGGGCTGAGGCCCGTCTCCCCTTAAAGGGGCAGTCCCCCTGCGACAGGCAGCCTTGCTGGGCTCTTGAACATCTGACTGCATCCAGTCTGAAGGAGGGGGAGATGCTGAAGGACCCAGTGCAGGGGTATCGGAATGACGGGGCCATGGGCCTTGAGAAGGGCAGCGTCTTGGGGTGAAGAGACAGTGTGGGGGCAGGGCCTAGGGGGGAATGGGTGGTGAAGGGGGTGGGGCCACGGTTCACATGCCGGTGGCCCCCCCACTTTTAGGAAGCTTCTGCCACTCCTGAGACGCCCGCTGAACGAGTGACGCCCACAGAACAGGCAGCCCGAGTCACTTGCAGGTAAATGGTGGCGTCTCTGTAACTTGAAGGCTTTAACTCACGATTTGAGGACGTCGGTGACTCGGGTCGAGATTAGGGGCTGTTACAGGCGTTCTGTGGCCTGCAAAGTGCAGGAGGTCAGACAAGGTCCCTTCTGGCCGTAAAGTCTTTGAGAGAAGGCGACCCCCCAGCTGACATCATCCTGGTTAGAACCAGCTGAAAAAACTGCTTTGGGGTCTAGAAATAGCCTTCCCCCTCCCACCCCCCAAACCAACATTTCCTGTGAAAAGCCGTCGGCGTTCTCAACGTTTTCCATTCTCACCCACTGTTTTTAATCCAGCGTTTTCATTTGCTGGAAAAGGTGTTTTCTTGCTGAAAACCGGCTTTTTGGTAAAGAACAACTTTCGAAAATGACGGTGGTACAAAAATTCAATGAAAAGTATCTCTGAGAACTGGGGGAGGGAATCCCCCAACCCAGAAAACGGCTCCATTTTGAACCTTGGGAAAAGGAAACAATTCTGAAATTTATCTCAAAATCATTTCCCCCTTTTTTACAACCAGCTGGAGAGCCCTGGTATGGGTGGGACAGTCCTGGTCTCTTGTACCACCACCAAGGAGGAAGGTGAACGGCACCAGACTTCCCCTGGCCATTGTGCCACCTTGAGCCGCCATGATGCAGCGTTGACGTTACAGCTGGGAGGGGGGAGCCCAGAACCATTCCGGGAAGTCGAGATGCTTCCCGGAGTTCCAGATTCAGTTGTGCGGGTGGAAGCGGGTACGGACCATTAACCAGATCACTATCAGATACTGTCTCCAGTTCTGGTGACCACACTTCAGGAAGGATGTTGGCAGCTTGGACAAGCTACAGGAACAACTTGAGCTGGAAAAATCTGCCTGAAAGTGAGACACCAGAGAAGCGCAGCTAGTTTATCCAAGCAAAGGTTACGAGATCATGATGTACAAGTACCGACATGGGGAAGAAATCTCCGAGAGCAGAGGGCTCTGTAATCCAGCAGACAATGGCAGAAGGAGAGCCAATGGCTGGAAGACGAAGCTAGACAAATTCAGACTAGCAATAAGGGGCACATTTTTGCCGGTGAGGTTGAATTAACCATTAGAGTCGTGGTGGATTGTCTGTCGCTTGAAGTCTTTAAGATTGGGTGTCTTTTTAAGAGAGATACTGTAGAGCTCAACCTCAAGGTATGGGCTGGAAGAAGGAACTGTTGGGAGAGGCCGTCTGGCCTGTATTGTGCAGGAGACCAGGTTAGATGATCAGACTGGGCCCTTCTGGCCTGATAGCTCAGTGGTTTGAGCATTGGCCTGCTAAACCCAGGGTTGTGAGCTCAATCCTTGAGATGGGCCATTTAGGGATCTGGGGCAAAAATCTCTCTGGAGATTGGTCCTGCTTTGAGCAGGGGGTTGGGCTAGATGATTGCCTGAGGTCCCTTCCAACCCTGATATTCTATGAACCTGGCCCATCCCTACTGGCTGTATGAATCAGGGAGACACCAGGGACCAGAGCTAAACTTCACTTATTAAACCCTAGCTCTGCTATGGAGGATTCATCAGGGGTCTGCAAAATGCCACGTGTTATAGGCACCTGAACCTTGGGGGTCTGATTCTTATGCTAAGGGACTTTTAAGCAGCTCCGGCAGCATAAAGGGGCTTCAAAGTGGGTATAACCCCCCCCTCCCCTAGAAATCCCACCTGCTCCCTGGCTGGTGTAGCACTGGCAAAAGGCTCTGTGCTCACCCCCCGACCCCGCATTAGGGTGTGTGTTAAGGGCGTAGCCGGGCTTTAGAGCTTGTCTCTGCAGCCTGGGGACACGGGGAATGAAGTGCAGGTTAGAGCAGTCCTGGGGGTGCTCTAGCTGACACTGGCAGGAATGGGAGAAATGAGAATCAGGCCACAAAGCCTGAGCTACAAATCAACAGGAAACCCTCCCTGCACACTGCTGGGCCCGTGGCGCCGGCAGCACGACAGCCTGTGCATCGCAGCAGAGACTGCACTCGATCTAAGCTGCTGCACACGCCAAAGGGACGTCGGCAGCTACTCCCAGGCTCAGCGTCTCTCCCGTGGTCCCTGTGCGTCCGGTTCCAGACAGCTCTCTGGCTCCGGCAGGGAATTGTTCCTCAGCCTTGGGAAGGGAGGTGGTTGTTTGATCTGCCAGCCTCTCCCCCGCCTCAGCTCTCTGTCTCTGGGCTGTGCTGTCCATTGAAGCTGGGCAGCTGGGTAGGTTTGGCTGGAGTGAGAGCACTCCTGGATGAGGAAGTTGGCACCGGAGGCTTCAGCAAACAAGAGGCTGGGGAGGAAAATCTCACACGGCTGGTGACCCAAACCACCCTACCCACTGCCCCTCACTTAGCCCCCGGCCCGTGGGCTCACACACAGGGAGTGCTGGATACCAGCCCACAGTTGCACAACCAGCGTTCGAACAGGCAGTGAGGGTCTAGTGGGTAGAGCCGGGGGAGAGTGCTGGAAGGGCAGGATTCCTGGGTTTCATTCCTGGCTCAACCACTGACGTGACAGGCAACCTGACGTTTCCCCTCTGCCACAGCTTCCCAGAGACTCATAGACTCATAGCCTTTAAGGTCAGAAGGGACCATTATGATCATCTGGTCTGACCTCCTGCATGATGCAGGCCACAAAGCCGTCCCTACCCTTACCCTTGACTCTGCTGTTGAAATCCCCAAATCCTGTGGCCAAGACCTCTTACCAGACCCTCCCTACACTTGTGGCTGCTTGGATCCTAGCTGCGTGGCCTCATCTGGCCTCTGCTCACTGCACTAGGAAGGGAGTTAATGAGGAAAGCCTCATGCTTCAGGGCCTAGCAGCCCACTGCTTGCAGGGGTCAGGAAGGGGATTTTTCTCCCTACCCTCTTTGCAACATCACATTGTTCTCAGGGTGAATTCCACCT
The DNA here is from genome assembly GCF_013100865.1 of Trachemys scripta elegans. Taxonomy (NCBI): domain Eukaryota; kingdom Metazoa; phylum Chordata; order Testudines; family Emydidae; genus Trachemys; species Trachemys scripta. Next base: position 12,853,471 of record NC_048320.1, on the reverse strand, counting down.
TCCTCTGAAGCACCAGGGCCACCCCACTGCCAGAGGGAAGGACACTCACATGCCAACCCACACCAGGGATCGCTAGACACACGCGTCTCCGCAGCTTAAGCCACGCTGCCCCTTGGCTCAGTAACCGGGTTCCCTCTTAGCAAACCTTAAGTTCCTCTGGAGGAGTGGATCAGAGTGTACGTGACGGGCCCAGCCGCCCTGGCAAGGGGAATATTCCCAGCACTGCGGAGGAGACAGAGCTGCATTAGAACAGGGGTGGGTGGGGAGCGCATTGAAGAAGTGGCGCGTGGGTGCGGTGCGTGGGTGGGTGAGGTGGGGTGAGTTTAACTCATTCCTGTCCGGGGGCGAGCAGCCCGGAGCCCACATGGGTCTCGTGTAGCTCTCTCGCCCCCTCTAATGGCCAGATGGTGGAGAGACTTTCCTCCCAGCTAAACGGGCTACCCTGTTAGCTCAAGCCAGAGCCGCACAGGTGCCTAAAGCCAGAGGCCCCAGGGGACAAGCCCTGCCACTGACCCAGCCGGGGTGTTGTTGCATCTGCATGAGATTTACAAGGCCTCACAGAGTTTAGGGCCAGAAGGGAGCATTAGATCATCGAGTCTGACCCCCTGCAAAACCCAGGGCAGAGAATCTCCCGCAGTGACCCCAGGACTGAGCCCAAGATCGGCAGCAGCTCCGGATCCGAAGCCATCAAGTGAGGGAGACTCCACCACTTCCCTTGGTCACGAAGGCGGTGTTACGACCCGCCCCTTCCCCAGGAGCTAGCACCCTGTTGTCATCCTATCCCCCTTCACTCAGGTGGGGAAACTGAGGCACGGGGGGGGGTGGGAAATAACTTTGACAAGGTCCTAGAACTGGGAACACAGCCCAGGAGTCCTGTCCATTAACCTCCTTCTCCTGGGCAGGGCTAGGGCAATGTATTGGCTCAGGCTGTAGGCTCAGATTTAAGAATATGGGTCCTGTTCCCAGCTCTGCTGCTGACCTGCTGGATAAGCCTGGGCCAGTCATTGTGCCGCTCTGTGCCTCAGTTTCCCCTCTCATCTTTTTTTCTGTGGGGTCTATCTGGCCTGTAAGCTTGCCTGGGCAGGGACTATGTGCCCAGCCGCACAGGGCCTTGACCTTGGTTGAGATCTCTGCTGCAACAGGAAAATTAATCAAGCCTCCCTAAGCAGCAGGCGGGGATGGGACCGATCGCTCAGCGCCGCTGTCTATTTTCATACCCTTGTGTTGCCCAAGCGAAGGTCCGAGTGCTGCAGAACCAGCGACAGCCAGCAGGTGTCAGCCCTCAGCCATTGTTTGCAGGCCGGCCAGGCGTTTGGCAGGCAGAACCCTGCAGCCGGCTGGCACGGCTGGTGCCTCACACATTAAAAACTGGGCATTAGATCAATGACCTTGGCGCGGGGGAGCCGGCTTGGAGACAGGCTGGATCAGAGCAAATTTGGCAAATTGTCGCTGGCCGGCTCTGCCAAGCCTCCCTGGGCAATCAAGGTCCTTTCCCAGCCTGTCCGCTAACAACGGCCTGTGTCTCTCCCTTCTCTCTCTGCCGCTTTCCCGGAGCCTGACACTGGCAGCGCCCTGTCTATGATCCAGGGAAGAGACGCCACCCCTCAGTGCCCCCTCTTTGCCAGGGGTGCCGTTGGAGCCAGCGTCCGAGTAGCAAGCAGGGCGTAACAGTGTGGGGGGGCATCCTCTCCCCTCCCTGGCAGATGGCATTTGCTGAGGCAGGGTTTGCCAGCGAATTAACAGACCAAGGGGGCCCTCTACCTGCCGCCTGGGGATGCAGGCTCTGCCGGCTGATTCGCTTCGAACACCTGTGGCAAACACACGTCAGATTGCAGCACTCACCCCCAGGGGCAGGGGGGTTCCTGGCAAACCCCCCATCTCTGCACACAAAGAGCTGGGCACCGGGTTGCCTATGAGGGCAACCAAACCTTCAGGTGCTTGGCTCGGGGTCAGGAAAGCAGCAGGTCGGGCTTGTGGGCCCTGAGGTGGCTTGGAAAAACTCATCGGAAGGGGCTCAACTTGGGAAGGTCACAGGGTCTAGTGGTGAGAGCAGAGTAGGCGCGGGCTAGAAAGCAGGACTCCTGGGTTCTCTCCCTGATATTGGAAGGAGAGTGGGGGGGTCTAGTGATTTTAGAGCAGGTGAGACCAGCAATCAGGACCCTGGGGTTCTTTTCATGCCACCTTGTCTTTTGCCCCTCAGTTGACCTGTCTATACAATGGGGATAACCCCGCCCTGTGCTTCCTCAACAAGAGGAGAGGGGAAGGACCACCATTGTTGAGGACCAAGCCACAGATGTTGCTTTGAGATCGTCAGCTGGCAGATGCTACAGGTGGACAGTTCTGCACATTCCCTGGTACTCAGAGCCCACACGGGCCCCCGCACACAGCAGGGCCATGGGTGGAGCAACCCCAGCTGGGATTTGAACCTGCAGCTGCAGGGAGCGCCAAGGCTCTAGACCTGGGCCTGGAGATCACTTGAGGCCCGGAGCCCCCGTGCTTTGAAAACCCTGCGCTCTGCTGCTCCTCCCCATGGCGGAGACCCCACTGGGGGCTACCAGAGGCCTCCCCAGCTGGAGCCACGCCTGGGGTCAGGAACCCACCCTCCCACGCCATGTGCCAGGCTTGGGGGCAGCCCAGCGGCCCCGCTGCAGAGGTGGCAGTGGCACAAGGAGCTTGCTCTGGCACCAAGATCCCAGCAGGGCATCAGCTTCGCCTGTGACCTCCATCATTGTCCCCTTGCAGCAGGGCTCAGAGCAAACAGCCCCCTGGGGGGGGGGAGCCTGATTAGGGCAAGAATGGGGCGGGGGGACGAGCGTGGCTGCGGACAAAGGGGGTCACAGCATCCCTTGGAATCACAATGCCGGCGGTGCGGGCGCGGCTGCGATCCGGACAGGGCCGGAGCTCCCCGTGGGTATCCCTGGGACAGGGGCTGGGCTGTGATGGGGAGGTGGTGCTGCCATGACTGAACGTGAACAGCTGAGCCTTGGTGAGAACCAAACGCCCTGGAGTAATAAATCCAGTCGTCTCCCCCCAGGAAACGGGGCAGCCTGGGCTGGGAGTCAGGAGGCCCGGGGTCTACTCTTGGCTCTACTAGTAACTCGAGTGAGGGGGGAAGTCAGGACTCCTGGGTTCTAGTCACATTACTGAGGGGTTTTTTTGTTAGAACAGGGGGGCAGGGAAGCAGGACTCCCCAGTTTTATTCCTGCTCCTGGGAGGCAGCGTGGTCAGTACTTACAGCAGGAGTCAGGACTCCTGGGTTCACTTCCAAGCTGCTGCAAGTCCCTTCCAGGCTCTGTGCTTCAGTTTCCCCATCTGCAAAGTGGGGGTAATGATCCTGACTCCCCAACAGGGGGCATAAAAATACATGAATTGACATCTGAAGGCATATCTGCATAGCGGCCTAGGGGTCTGAACCCCCTTCTGGGTGCCAAACAGCCTGGGATCAAACTCCACCTGAGCCCTGGGGGGGAAGTTATAAGCACCTTCCTGGTTTCTGGGGGGGGGGATTCTGGCTCAGCTCCCAGAGCAAATCAGCCCCAAGATTCATTTGGCCCAGTGTCCTGTCTCTGCCCCCAGTCAGCCCCAGCTGCCTCAGAACAGTGCAAGACCCCTCCCCCCGCCCCCGACTGGGCAATTAGGGAGTAACCAGCCCCTAGGGGAAGTTTCGTTCAGGCAGTTAGTGGCTGGTTTTGTGCCCTGAAGAATGAGTGTTTCTCTCTCCTACAATAAAACGTTTCATCCTGTTTCTGGTAACTGTGGCTGGGCTTCTCCCTATCAACGTCTCATCGTCTCTTTTTAAAAGTCCTGCTAAATCTCTTGGCCTCACTGCAGATCCTGGGGCAGTGAGTTCCACATGCCACTGATGCTGTGTGTACAGAAAGCCTCCCCTTTGGCTCAGGGCCTCCTTTCAGATGCATTGACTGTCTGCTAGGGTAACCAGATGTCCTGATTTTATAGGGACAGTCCTGATTTTTGGGTCTTTTTCTTATATAGGCTCCTATTACTCCCCACCCCCACCCGTCCTGATTTTTCACACTTGCTGTCTGGTCACCGTAGCTGTCCCCTAGTCCTTGTATTACAAGGACAGCACTGGATTGGATCTGGCCTCATTCCACTGATAAACCCCAAGTTACCACCTGGTCCTTGATACACAAACGGCAGATGGCACGCAGGAGAAAATGATGGTACAGACTGGGCCAAACTCATCCCAGGTGTAACACCACTGACTCTAATCCAAGGACAAATTTGGCCTACTCTTTATTACATATATTATGGTAGCACCTAGGGTCCCTAATCAGAATCGAGTTGCTGCACATTCACAGAGGAGGAGACAGGCCCTAGCCTGAAGAGTTTATAGTCTACTCCACTAGCAGATCATCTAACGGGAGCAGCCGGCCTTCCTTCTGGTTGTGTTTTCATCCCAAGTGCTGATAGCTTCAGAAAATAATGAACCAACACCACCTCTCCGATTGAAACGTGCAGGGTTTGGGCTTGCACCCAGCAGAGGGCATCACCGAGAGCCCAGGAGAAGCTGCCCAGCACCACAGGGGAAGTTTTGCACAGCCTCTGCAGAAGCATGCTCAGTCACGCGGTGTGGATGGCACAGGGGGCGGGGGTGTGTGTGGTTAGTGTAGAGGAGCTGTGAGGGGCTGGAGCATGTTCAGGGCAGATGGAATCTTTGGAAAGTTTCGCTGCTAAACCCTCACAAGTCTCTACTGAGCATGTGCAAACTGAAGGTTTTCGGGTTTTTTTTATTCTTAGGCGACTTATAACTTGGCCAACGTTGGGCAGATTTTCTCAAGGACAGCCAAAGCACATCCCTGACCCCAGAGCAACTCCCTGGCCAAATTTCGAGCCTTTACGTCACAGCCTGAAGGCACTAGAGCCTCTCACCGAAAGGGCTGTAAGAATTTTTTTTTTAATATGGACAAAAACAATGCATCATTCCTTACTTTCATTCTTGGAAATGGCTGAACTGTTTTAGCTTAATCGTCTCCCCAGAAAATTAAGCCTGAAGCAGACATCCAGCATGGTAAATTTCCACCTAAATGGGAACAAGCAACTGAAAACAGGTTCTTATAATGGAACGTGTTGGGGAACCTTAACTACATGTACTGCCTATAATTAGTGCAAGCTACAGTGGCTTGGTGTGGCACACTGTCCCCCTAGTGGTGGCTAGGCCAACTAGCGATTGAGAAGCCTGCTGCAGCCACAGTTGACAGCTGTAGAGGATTGTGCATTAAGAGCCAGATTCTACCCCTGAAGCTGATGATCTACCCAGGGGTTCGGGCTTACATTAGAAGCTCAAATCAAACCCCCTGATTCCAACACTGCTGAACTCTGGGGGGTGTCCAGTTTTTGAATCCCAATTCAAATTTGAGCAAATGGCCCAGTTCCTTATTTTGGACTGAACCAAACATCTTTGTCCAAAGCTGCTTGAAATACAGACTTGGGATTCATGTGGAGATGGGCATCGTTAGAGCAAAATAATGGTAAATTCCAGGTCCATAGTACCTCAATTGTGAATTATCCCTAACCCCCTTTCCCAGCTCTTAGAGTGAGGGGGAAGTTCCCAATGGAATGCAAAACCCACAATAAGATTTCTATGTATTTTTTTGCTTTGAATTTTCCCAAATGGCTCAATTTTGGGGAAAACCTTTCATTTTCCCCCTTGGAATTAAGACCCATTTTTGAGCAAAAGTTTCAACATTCAATTAATTCTTTTTTTTTTTTTTTTTTTTAAGAGAAAAATCATTTTGCATCAAAACACTATATTTAGAATTTCGCCTGGGTGAGGTTAAAGATACCGATTTTGTTGAAAATGACATTTCTGGGTTATGGAATGGCCTGAAGGTTCATGACCAAAACAAAAAAAATTAGGTGCTTTCACACTGTTTTCACTTCCTCTACTATTGAAACGCAGCCATCTCTGGGGCGGCGCACAACAGCTGCTTAACCGCCACACAGCAACACTACACAACTCAGTGTGGGACAAGAAGTGAAGAAAAATCCTGTCTCCAAATGAACCTGCCCATGCTTCTTCATTAACAACCAAGGACTCCAGTTTCTGGTTTTTCTACCTTGGAATTCTTTCCCCAGGCAGTCTCACCCTGATGTCATAGCTCATCCCTGACTTCACAAATAGTTGCCATGGAAATGACTGCGATGCAAAGCATTGTGGGATGTGCAATATCAGGCTGCAGGGGAAGGCAGGCAGCAGGAGCTCTGAGAGAATCTGGATTTGTTACAACCGTCCATCTGTGATGGGGAAAAAGATGTGGGAAAAGCCTCGCTTAGCTTAACAGAGCCATAGTTCCATGCATCTCACACACAATTGCCTCAGCACCTAGCATGGAGCCCTCCCTCAAGCAAAGCCACCTTGAAGTCAATGCATGTGTTCAGGATGCAGCCCAGTTAGACCCGTCAGCCTGGTAAGAGATCCACACCACACAGCCACAGGTGAGGTCAGGGCATCATGCCTGGATTTGGACTTTGAAGAACCTACAAATTCAGGGGATGTTTGCGCTGAGGTTTCGGTTCAGCTAGTCTTGAAGAGACTGAGAAATAGTCTCCCAGGTTGGGTGCTGGGGGCTCCATCTGGTTGGAGGACCAGTTTTTTGGTTGTTTGTACAGCGCCTTGCACCATGAAGTCCTGGGCCATGACTGGGGGTGTGAGGCGCTACAGCAAAACACACACAAAAGAGCTGGTTGAAGTATGCAAATAATGGGAGAGGTAGTTCTGAAAAATTTGGAATTATATTTGTTTTAAAGACTTTTTTCAGTTTCCCCCCTGTTTTTTAAACAAAGATGTTCAGCTTTTCAAAAGAGCGTTGGTGTCAGTTTTCTGGTTTGGGGTTCCTTATTCCCCTTTTCTTCCTTTTCCATTTTGCCATGGAAAAGGGAGGTGGGGAGAGGGGCGGGAAAAGAGAGAAAGGGACATTTTCCATTTAGTTGAAAAAAATGGAAAAAGTTTAAGAAAACCCACCAGCAACCTAGACATTTTTGGTGAAAGTTTGATAAAAAACTGGCTGTTTCTCATCACAGAATGTTTCATCTTGCACCACTCGCAACCTTTCAGAGTGGACTCCGTGAAGAATTCTCTGGCCTGTGTTATACAATATCTCAGGCTGGGTGATCGTCATCGTAGAGGTTCCCTCTGGCTTTCATATTTATCAATCTACCTTCTGCAGGGAACAAGATAGGGTGACCAGACACGAATGTGAAAAATCGGGACAGGGGGTGGGGGGGTAATAGGAGCCTATATAAGAAAGACCCAAAAATCAGGACTGTCCCTATAAAATCGGGACATCTGGTCACCCTAAGAGGAGAGAAGTTTAGCTGGGACCCAACAGCCTTTTCCCCATCTGTCATTTCCATGCAAGGAGGAATCCCAGAGCCCTGTGGCAAGGAGAGAGACCTTCTCATGAAAGTCTGATCCCATCAGAACCTCTTTCTGGAGTTGTGTCATAGCTTCCCTGGGCTATTAGGGAATGCATGAGTGGTACAAGGAAGATGGGAAAAGGTTCAGAATATCAAGTAGGGAGATGTACATCTTTGCTCTAAGTCAAAAAGGGGAAAAAAAAGAAAAAAAAAAAAAAAAGGACAGCTGACCTTGGACAAATCTGTGGGCTCGTCTACATGGGGAAATTGGGAGTAATTACTCCACTTCCAGAATGGCGTGTTCCCACCGGGGAGTTCTATGGGCTTAGCTATTGCAGAAGGATCACCCCCTCCCCTATAGGCAGGTTAGTCTAGGGGATAGCGGCCTGGACCTCAATAAACCTGGGCTCTATTCCCAGCTCTGCCACTGGCCTGCTGTGTGACCTTGGGCAGGTCACGCCCCTGCTCCGTGCCTCAGTTTCCCCAGCTGTAAAATGGGGATAATGATCCTGCTCTCCTTTGTAAAGCGCTTTGAGATCTACTGATGAAAGGAGCTAGGCATCACTACAGCTATGCTGGTGAGTTTCTCTGTACGTCACTCAAGGTGGGAACAGTGTCACTGGCACACGGGGCTGAGGAGGTGAAATGCACTGAAGGTCGGGAGGGGCTCAGATCCTACAGTTAAGGGGCTTGTTACGTACTGATGACAGCTAGATTTCTGCCACAGAGGAATCCTGTGACTTCACCAGGGAGAAAGGGCTGGTGGCCAGCACCGAAGCAGGAAAGCGCCTCACCCCTTCCCCTCTCCTCCAGCAGCACCGGGCCGGAGCTACAATCACAGATCAGTTTGCTGCCTGCATTCCCAGAAGAAAGAATAAAGTTAAAACATCTGTTAATTTATAAACCAATTTAACCATGACTGGTTAATAAATAGCTAACAGCTGCCAAATCTACTACCCCTCAGCTCAGGAGAGGGGCACTCTGGGATGGCAGAGATGAACAGATTAATCTAGATGGCTTTTCCATCTCTCTCTCTCTCACTCTTCCCTGTGTATTTATTATCGTGGATTTCCCCCCCAAGAAAATCAAATTGCACCCGTTAGGAGGAGGAGAGGTTTCTCGATCCATAAGAAGGGATGTGTGTAAACAACAAGCATACAGGCTGTATTTCTCCTCTTTGCTATTTTCCTGCTGGATTTTAATTTGTGGTTGTGGGGTCAGTCGACTCGTTCAAGTCGGTCGATCAAGTAACCGGGAGATGGAGACAGTTGTCGGTTCAAAGCCACCCCAAGAGGCAGTAGGCCTGGATCAGGCGCTCAGCTCCAAAGGTCCTGGGCAGGAGACAGTTTTACAGCTGGTTCCTGTTATGTTTGTGGCACCACACACACAGAAGTTAGATAAAAAAACATAAAAGACTCTTGCTGGAAAGCTGCACCCTAACAACTTGATTCCTTAGAATTCAGAACGATCACACATTGGAACCCAAGAGCAGAGGGAAACAAAACAGGCTGCTCCCTAAAGCAGCGAGGCACAATTTACCCCCACCTTATTCTAGGTTGGCTGGCTGCAGAACTGACTCAGATCACAGGCTGCCCTGCAGAGGCCCCTAGCCTGCAAGCAGGGCCAGGAAACTCATTACCAATGAAAGTGATCACTTGTAATTTTAAACATAGTTTTCCATTCACCACTAAGGCCAGTTGTTTCAGGGCTGGCCATGGATACTGGGAGCCTCCATTTTTGAATCTCCTTCTTCTGAGATCAGCAGGGACCAAGGAACAAACAAAAACAGTTGGCCATACCGAGCCCATGTAGCTAAATCAGGACAGCACAGGGATCTCCGGAGCGGCCGCCCCAAGCATCTGCTTGCCAGGCTGGTGCCTGGAGCCGGCCCTGGGTAAGGGAGCCCTCATAAAAATCTAAACGCAGGTGGAAAGTATCCGGTCTTTTAATGATCCACTACAAACTCAAAGCTCAGAGCCAGGGCTACCATGAGTCTTTGGGCGGGATAGCTCAGTGGTTTGAGCGTTGGCCTGCTAAACCCAGGGTTGAGAGTTCAATCCTTAAGGGGGCCACTTAGGGATCTGGGGCAAAAATCAGTACTTGGTACTGATAGTGAAGGCACGGGGCTGGACTTGATGACCTTTCAGGGTCCCTTCCAGCTCTATGAGATAGGTATATTTGCATGAAGCAGGGCTGAGATATGAGTGGGGGGTTTGAACTGGACCCAGATAGAACCAGCTTCCTTGTGAGCAGAGGGCACCTTGTGGTCCTGGAGTCTTGGGATCCAGTTGGGAATCGGAAGTTTGGGGGGTGAGCTCTGTTGAGCCCAGGATGAGGTTGGGGGTGGGGTAGGGTAGGTACAGCCGTAAAGCCCAGATCTAGATCCAAACAATCCCAAAGCCCAAGTAAGTTTGGATCCAGAGATCAGGTTTGGGGCCTGTCTCCAGTTCTGGCCAAAATGAGAAGAGTTCGGGGTGAATTCTCTGGGTTTATTTGAAGCCTGCATGAAATGAGATATTGGGTGGAGGAAGCAGACGCTTGATCATTGCAGCTCAAAAAAATTCTTTGGGCCAGATCCTCAGCTGGTGAGAGTCTGTGGTTTCCCCTGAAGTCAGAGCTACCTTGGATTTACGCTGGCTGGAACCTGAGCCTTTACACGGCTCTACTAAGCCCTGCTCCAAAGCTCATTGGAGTCAACAGAAGACACCGACTGACTTCTCTTGGCTTGAGACCCTGTCCCTGGTGTAGATCACCAATATACACATTTAGCTCAGCCCCTCCGCTCCTGTAATTCACATGAGCTCCAAAAATTGTAAAACTGTAAAACAAATAAACCCACAGAACTGCACGCTGGGGGGAGTCGTGGTCTGCAGAGCGTGGCTTAGATTAGATGGCAAAGTCTCATAGGAAAGGTTCGATGCCTTGGAAAAAGGGAAAGACAAAAGGCAGAAAAGTAGGGGAAGGGGGGAAGGGATGAGAAAGAACAGATCGGATAATGAGTTTGATGGAAAAGAAGCTTGTCCTTTCATGAAGAAATTGCACTTTTAAGTTGGCTCCACACAGAGGAATCTCAGCTAAGGAGACTTTCAAATGCAAATCTCTTAAAAGGGACGGAACATATGGGCAAAGCACTTACTTTTCAGAATGAAATTATTCAGAGGGGTTTTTTGTGTGTGTTTGTTTTTCTGCACGTGTGAAGGAATGGGGTGGGGGGGACCCAGCCTGTTTAATTGGCCTCCCAAAGGGATAGGGCCCTGTTAAGACACTAGGCCTTCATTAGGAGCGATTGCCACCATGGCAATATGCGGGAGGAGGAGGGGCTGCATAATTATTGGCAGACTTGGGGGGGGGAAAAATAAAACCAAACTCTCCTCCTAAACCAAAGGAAACTCCCAAATCTAAACCCCACAGGCCAGATACAAACTGACCGTTGAGTCCACTGGGGGACACAGGGAATCTGGCCCAATAAGTGAACCAATGGGATTCTTTTGGGGTTAGCGGCATCCGTGGAGAGCAGGGAGAATGGGTGAATCGTGGCATGCACAGGGAAAAGAGTTGTGTGCAGAGAGCTGTATGTCATTTATGGCCAAATATTACAGCAGTTCTGTATGCACGTCTGGGTGTGTATACGTGTGCCTGTGACTGATTACTGTATTGGCATGCTGTGTATCTATTAATGGTTGGTTGTGTGGGGGGGGGGGGGGGGGGGGAGAGCATGGGACTGGGTTCTCTTCCCAACTCCGGCACAGACTTGCTGGCCCACTGCCTCAGTGTCCCCCTTCTGTAAAATGGGGTGGTGACATCAACCCTCCCTTGTAAAACTCTTGGAGATTATCCAATGAAAAGTGAAACAGACGTGCAAATTATTAGTGGGGCTTCTAGCATAGAGCAGTGATACTCGGACTGAGGCTCGCCAGCCGCGTGGGGCTCTTTAACCTCTCTCTTGCAGCGCTTTGCAACATGGGATATTAAAACCCTGTGTGATTTAATTATTAACCAGGCAGCCGGCTTTTCCTAGCTTATTAACCAAATGTGGTTGATAAAAATACTTGATCGTTTTTGCTGTGAGAATAATGTATATTTAAAAACAAAATATCTCCAGTCCCACTGTTTAAATAGGACTATAAAGCACTATAGTAAATGAACCAGTGAATTCCCACGCCTGTGGCTCTTCTGGGTAATGTAGATGCTAATATGGCTCCTGAACCCCTGAGGTCAGAGTCTCCCTGTTCTAGAGCAACGCACAGTCCCTGTGCATGGTACACGCCTGGCCTAGCTCCTGTCACACGGCTCTGTGCGTGCTCCTCTCTGGTATTTGTGCTGCTGCCTGATGTGTAGCGGTCAGCCAGGTTGAACCAGAGGTGTTTCAGGGTAGGGACCGGGGGGGGGGGGGGGGGGGGGCGGGCACCCTGCACAGGGGGGGGGGGGGGGGAGGATGCTGCACCCCTTCAGTCCCTCGCTGCTGCCAAGAGGGTGGAATGGCTCAGCTGAGCGTGGAGTTTCTGGCTGCAGAGGTGTCAAGGCCAAGACACGAGGATAAACACAAAGAATCCCATAGGTCTCACCTCTCCGTACAAGAGAGCATCTGATCCCTGCTGGACAATAGGGCACAGGCTGAGCACGGGGCTGTGTGAGTGAGAGCACCTGGCTGTGGATATACACAGCTCTGGGAGGCTGCAAGTTGGTGCGTGTGGATGTATGACCCAATGTGTGTGTACGACTGGGTATTTATGGCATGCGTATGTGTAATTGTGCAACTTAGGGATGTGCGAGCAGGTGTGTTCAGGTGAGATCTAGAGACAGACTGAGCACGTGTGAGACTGTGTGTGTGTGTGACACACACACACACACACACCCTTGAATTTCTTCCAAGCACTCTGGAAGTAATTGATTGCCGCTGCCCCTTCCCATCTGGATGGGAGGGGAAACATTTAGCAGCTCCTGTGCCTTGGAAACAGCCGTGCAGATCTCGTCTCCTTGGGCTCCCAGAGGTATCACAGCGTTAGCCAGTCCAGCCAGACTCGGTCCCACCTGCCTGCGGCATCCCCATGGGGCAGATGGACACAGCCTTCATTGCTCGCCACCTGCCTTGTAGCTACGGCCCTGTATTCCCTTCCCCGCTCCTTGGGGCAGGGACTGGCTGCCCGGTGCCAGCACAAGCCCTGATCTCGGCTGCAGCCTCTAGTTGCTAGTGGAATACAGCTAATTGCTTTGTTGCAGGGGGAGCGGGAAGGAAGGAGGAAGGTGCCTGGAAACCGACTTCTATCTACCCCCAGACTGGATGCAGCATCACCAACAGCCCTGCCCTGGACCTGGAGGCTCTCACCCCCTTCTTGGGTGGAGTTCAAGTCTTTGGCTGCTCTTTAGAGTCCGTGAAGGCCAGGTGCTGGGTGGCTTTGTGCTGTGGACACCTCCCCAGTGAGCGATTGGGCTGAGACCCGCCAACTCATTGCAGGGGGAGAGTTGTTGGGATGAGCAGTAAGACAGCAAGCAAACACTCGGGGGCTTCATCCGCAGCTGTAACGAGGAGGTGGCTCCCATTTCCACCCAACACGCTGGATCAGAACCAAACCCTTCTTGGAGATATTCAGTATCACCAGTAAAGACGTTAACTCCAGCCTCCCTGACATTACCCAGCCTCCCCAGAGGCATATATGTTATTTCCATACCTAGAGGAAGGTTGCTCTAACTTGGCTTGATCCAAAGCCCATTGAAATCAATGGGCCATAGATGAGGATTGTAACCAAAAGAACAGACCCCAGCTCTGCAAAAATCAAAACCAGGGTTTCAGTGTGGTTTCCTTTTAAGCCTGAGCTGCAGAAAGCTCAGAGTTCAGGGGGAGGAGCTGGATTAGATGCAACATTGGAGACCTGCACGGTGTCCAAACTTTCCCAAAGAGTGCGGACTGGAGGGAGGGTAGGCAGTACTGCCAACACCCGCTGTTCTACTTTAAAGCCCCAAGCTCCCGGAGTCATGTGATCATGAGAGAATCTCAGCTTTCAGTTAAAATAAATAAATAAAAGCTGCACTCATGGTTGCAGAGAAAACTTCAACGAATGACCCAAATGCCCCCAGAGGCTTTGAAACAGGCAAAGAAAAAGAACCCAACCTCTTTATTTTTAAAGGTTCTATTAAAAAAAAAAAAGCATGATTTTTAAGCATGATCTCACAATTTGGGGCGGGGCCTTGACTCCTGGTGCTCAAAGGTTTCAGAACCAGGTTGCATGGAGCTGCTATTACTGATGGGTGCTTGGGAGAGGGAGGGGGCTGCAGATTAAGACAAAAAAAATAAAAATAAAGAACTTCCAACCCCCCCTCCCTAGTGGAAGGCAGGGCTTTGAACAGCCCAGCAGAAGAGAGACATGGTCTGCTTACTGGGCATTCGATCTAACCATTAAAGCAAGGAGAGCTTGGCTTTAATGTGAAAGACACAGTCTGGACTCATCTGGACAGAGAATTCTTCCCCCCCCCAGCCCCGAACCTCCAAAAAGGATTTGGTTGGAGATCCTGGATGGAGATTCAGAACTGGGGGCCGGGGGTCATGTTTAAGGCTACCAGCTGCCTCACCCAGAGGCTCAAATGGGACTTTTGTGCATGAGGTTTAGGAAGTCCCAGGCCCTGGTTCAATCGGTCTAGAAGGGTTAAATTCTTTTCCTGGTGAACCCCTTCCCAGCAGCTGGGTACAACAACACATGTCATAATAGTAATGTAATTTGTAAGTTAACAATGGGCAGATTGAGGTTTATATTTAATTACAACGTTTGCACCAACCTGAACTCACCCTTATTTCATCAATAATGCATGGGTTTGTGTTTATCGCTGCTTAATTAATCCACGCTTACGACAATTAAAGGCTTGCAAAATCCCCAAAGGTGGATGTAGGGGGAACTCTGCAGTGCCTGCTGCTAGAGGCTGCAGTGTGGGGCGGGGAAGGACAATGGGCCCCCCTTGTGCCAGCCTTGCCCATCTGCCTGCACGTTCATAGACGGATGCCCACAACTGTGGTATCTGAGCACCTCCCAGTGCAAGGAGGAGGAGATGGTAGCAGGAGAATCTAAAGATGTTGATCATCTCTGGACCAAAGATCGGAGATCCCCAGACCTGGAACTCTGAGGCAAGCCAAACCACTCCAGAACTTTGGATCAGAACTTCCCTAGGCTTCTCTCTGCCATGGCAGTGTAGAGACACCCTAAGGTGCCTGTGTGGCCCCATTACTGTCCTATCCAAGCATCTCGCAATCTTTTAACATAGTTTTCCCCCCCAGCCCCTCTGTGAGACAGGGCTATTCTTCCCATTTTAGAGATGGGGAAATGGAGGCACAGAGAGAATAAGTGACTTTGCCCAAGGTCACACAGGAAATCTGTGGCAGAGCAAGGAACTGAACCTAGGTTTCCCAGGCCAATGCCCTAACCACTGGGCCATCCTTCCTCCCCAACACTTCCTGGCTACGTGCGGACGGTTACCAGAGTGTTCCACATCCATATGTATGTAAATAGTTTACTAGATAACATGCCAGTAGATGGCACTCAAGAACACACAGCGAAGTACCTGGGGTTTGTAGGCCCGATAAGATCTGGTGCTGTAGCCCACAACACACAGCTTCCTCTGTGCAGCTCTTCCCACGGTGACCAGACTAGCCAGTGCTCGCAGGCTTTCCACGGCGGGTGGGAGCCAGGAAGCACAGAGAAAGTTTGGAGGGGGGATGCTTTTATTTACTCTACCTATGGCACATCTTCCTGCTGAAAGGAGGGCCCAGATCGGTCCACCCCCGTCAGGATTTCTGGATGGGCAGCAACTCCTTGTGAAATGGAAGATACAGGATTCGGCTGGAAGAATAAAGAGGCTTGGTGGAGGCTGATGGAGGCAGACAGACCCTGTAGCTCCCTTCGGTGCTCTGGTTTCCAGCAAGACATTGCCCTTGGGCTCAGCCTCAGGCCTGGGCTGAGTGCAGCCCCCGGAGGGGCTGAAAAGCCAAAGAGGGGAACATGAAGCGAGACCCGATGGGGTCCAGGAAAGCAGCCCACAGGTGGAGGGCAGTGGAGAGGAGAAAAAAAAAAAACAAAATGTTTTCAAGTTCTTGTGCCTAGTGAGGAACTTTAAGAGGAGATCTGGACCTCTCCTCAGCAAAGCGCTTAGGCACCTGCTTGAAGTTAAGCACACAGTTAAGTCCCTTGGAAGCAAACGGGGCTTAAGCATGTGCTTAGCTGAACTGGGACCCAGTGTTCCTGCTAGTCGGCACCTGCACAAGGGATGGAAATCTCTCAGGAAAAGGCAGTTCTTGTGCTTTCCTCTGGGTTCCCCACTTCCCGATTAAAGCCTAGACACAATAGGGCCGTCACTAGAGCCCACGTGATTGCATCAGACTCCACTTTCGTTTAAAGCCAAGAGGAAGTTTCTAGACCTCATGGTTGTGAAGAGAAGATTGAGAATACATAACATCTGCCAGAGTCTGCAGAGAGCCTGAAACAATTGCTCTGAGAGTGGGGGAGCTGCCCTTTTCCTCTCAATGGGATGTTAATTCCAATGCCACAGCCCTCGGGGAGCCCCCGCCAACATCCCCAGCCTGTGAAGGTGTACTCTGTTTCCACCAGCCATCTTTGGTGGGTCTAAATCGCTATTGAGAATCCAGCTCCTTTGGAAGCTCTAAACTCCACTCAGATTTGGGTGGAGCCGGTTGAAACGGTTCAAGTTTCAGAATGTTTGATTAAAAAGTGAGTGAGTGAGTGAGTGTGTGTGTGTGTCCCTATTTTTGACCAACTAGAGCCAGCTGCAATGTTTTGTATTTCAAAATTCTGATAAAATTGCAAATCCAGGGAAGACATTCACAACCCTCTCCCCTTCCCCCCCCCCCAATTTTTCAGTCAGCTCCACCTTGTCCAGGTGAATCAACAATCAAACAATGCTTCAAAGCTGGCCCAGAGACATGCAAGAGGCACATGAACAAGCCACTGGTAGGCCAAGCAGTGGGACAAGCTAGTAAAAGGCCCTCGGCAGAGGCCTAGAGCACAGGACTGCCAGGCCCAGAGCTAAACTCTTCCCCAGTTGTTTATAGAAAATAGAGAGATGAGGGAGTAACACACATCAAACAAGGGGGCTGACAGAGGGGCAGCTCAGCTGTCATGAGTACAGGGCAAGTCCCACTCTGGAGAACACTGCACTGAATCCAAGCTCTTTGCCAGACCTTCCAGCTCAAGCAGGAAAATACCTGGGCTAAACGTAGCCTGTGATGATTCCCCAAGGGAATGAATGGTTTGTAAACACACAGAAGAAAGAAGCTACTACAGAACAGCTCATGGAGTTGGACAATGCGAGGGAGAAATGGGCTTGCTATTAAAGCACTAGACTGGGAGCCAGGAGACTGGGGGCTGGACTTGATGACTTCTCAAGGTCCCTTCCTCGTGCTACATCCCTAGGAGATCTGTGTACAGCTCTCAGCTCGGTGTGCGTCAGCATCACACCCGTCAAGTGGCGAATAAGCCTTCCTTTGTCTGTTTTGACTGCAAGATGTTTAGGGCAGGGGACCATCTCTCGCTCGGTGTCTGCACAACATCCAGCACAGAGCAGCGGGGGTCTCTAGCTACTGCTGGAATATCAACAATACTAATGGCCAGCATGTGACCTATGAAATAGAGCCAGAAGTCCAAGTGAAATAGAAATCAAGCCAGCCCCAGGACGGTGAGAACTTGAGACTGAAACCCTCAGGTCAGGAGCAAGTTGCAGTCCCAGCTGAGTGCGACCCATCGCTGAGGTACAAAAATGGGATGTTGGGGTCATATGCAGAGACTAGCAGCCCACCCTGGGTGTCAACAGGAGAGGGAGGTCTCTGGGTGGCCTAGGGAAACCTGGGTTCAAGCCCCAGCTGTGCGACTGACCAACTCACATGTTCTCTGTGTGCCTCAGTGCCGCCAGCCGCACAGCAGGGATGTGGAGACTTCCCCACTAAGAGGCAAGAATTGATCAGCAACGGTGAGGCAGCTCGGAGACCACAGTGATGGTCACAGCTGGACACAACCCTGGGATCAGTCTCAGACGGAACAGAGCCAAGGGGCAGTTTTAAGCCCCAGAAATCATCCCCTAGGAGAGCAAAGGCTGATAATGAAGAAACACCCAACAGGGAAAGAGGGAAGTGCCCATAGCCCAGGAGTATCAAGTCTGCTTAACTGCAGGAGGGGATAGAGCTTGTGGCCTTTGTAGGTAAGCGCAGCTGTCACCTGGTGGGCCAGAAAGAACTGATCCTGCTGGAAAACAGGGGGTGGGGGCAGGGAGCCAGAGAGAATTTAGGGTGTATCATCACCCACCATGTGCCCCATTTTACCATAAGCTCACTTACCTCTCAGTCCAGTCCCACAGGAAGCAGCCCCTAGCAGTGCTGACCTAGCCCCAAACTCAGCCTGTCTTTCCCACAACAATTGCTGGGTCTGACTTATATAGACCCCAGGCTCCTCCCACTCCCAGCAGCCTCTGGGAGGACTGGAGCATGGGAGTCAGCTGCTTGGGAGGGAGGGCTTTGCTCATGGCCACAGTTCACTTTATCATAAGTTGCTTGGGAGCCAGGGTTGCCCTGCTCTTATATCAATAGCTCCTTGAGCCCAACTGTGCTCGGTGCTGTACAAACACACACTCAGAGACAGTCCCGCCCGGAGAGTTTGCAGTCTAAATAGAGAGGGGAGCCAGAGGCCCTGAGATTTGCCCACGGTCACATAGCAAGGAATGGAAACCAGGAATCCCATGGCTCGTTCCAGGACTCCCTTCACTGGGCCACACTCTTCCTCTGTTTCTACCCCCTGAGGATCTATCAGCTAGAACAAGGACCTGGGTGTCTGGGCTCCTGGGTCCTATTCTTGGCTCTGGGAAGCAGTGGTATCTAGTGGTCAGAGGAAACAGGTCTCCTGGGTCCTTCCCAGCTCTGCCACAGACTCCCTGTGCGACCTTGGGGGGAGACCCTGCCTCGCTCCGTGCCTCAGTTTCCCCATCTACAGAATGGGGGGTGATGATACCAAGCCTGCCCTTGAGGGGTCAGAAAGGCCCCATTAATTAACATCTGAAACTCTCATTAAGACCCTGGGATGAACTTGCTAGAGGCCTGCTTAAAAATCAGCTGTTAGTGCAAGGAGCAGTGGGGGTCAGGAGCCAAGAGCGCCCGACTCTCTGGCACGTTGCCCCCTTGGTTACTGTGTCTCTGCCCGCGCCAGCGATGCCCGGCATTTTGCCAACGCGTGATGGCAAAGGGCAGGGATGACGGTGCCACTGCAGCCTCTCCCACCCTGCCGCTCCACTGAACTCGGCCAGCCAAGCTGGCGCAGGGGAAGGGCCAGGGAACCGGAGCAGCCCCCCAGCCACGGGAGAGCTGCCAGCTCTCACCAGCCTTGAGATCTGGGCTTCTCACAGCCAGGGAGGCCCTTGGAGCCCTCACCCCCAGTTTTACAGGGATAGGTCACCTCCCCCCTCCCTCTCCACCTCCCTCCATCTCTGTCCCTTTGCCTCTTCCTTCCTTTCCACCTGCTCCCGCTCTCCATATCCACCCATCTCCTTGGCTCTTTCTCCCTAGCCCAGACACCTCTGCTCCCTTAACCTCCATCCCCCTCTCTTCTCACCCCCCCACCCCGCCTGCCCCAATAGGTTTCTCTCCAGACAAAGCTGGGCCTACACTCAATTGTCCGGAGAGGAGGGGACATGACACAGGCCTGGAGTTAGCTGAGAGGAAGGACGGATTGTTCCATCCCAGCGCCCCTGGACTTTTCACCTACCCCCCCCATTTAAATCCAGCGCCAAACAAATAAACAAACAAAAAAACCCCAAACGGCGTCGCTGTCCCTTTAAGATGCTACCAAAGAGCACGGCTGTCCCGGATCAGCCGGAGCGCCTATTAAAATTTTATGCGAAGTGTAAATGGGCCAGGTCTCCAGCTTCCTCGCTCCCATCGAATGATTTATTACTCGCAAATACCACAGAACTAATTAGTATAGTAATTAATTAATACGAATTTGCATATTTGCATGTGCAATTAGTGCAGTGGAGTGATTACTCTGAAAATGAGAAGTTGGGCTTGTCAGATGTTAGTGTGAACTGGACTGGAAAGCCTCATGCCGGTGAACTTTAGCAGCATTACAATCCCGGCTAGGAAGCCAGGCGGGTGGGTGTGCGGGAGCACCAGCACTAGGGGGGCGCTGGGGGGGGGGTTACACCAGGCTTGGGGGTGCAAACGCAACTTGCTGCACACTCATGCCGCATGCACGAGATCAAAGCCGCCTGTGTAACAGAGCCCCCCCCTCCTTTCCCTCACCGCTCCCCCCCAAACATCCCTTTTATTCATCTATTTCTTCCGATGGCACCCGTCCAAGTTTGCTGGAATCAAAGCTTATTGTTATGCATTATGTTTCCCTTTTGTAGCGAAGCTATGTGTAATGGGATGATACAAGCTGCTTCCTAACCACGGCCTTGCATTAAGAGCAGGGCCACCTTAAAGGTGCAGCAGCCTTTTTTCTTGCACCGCCAGGATGGGGGGGGGAGTGAACCCCAGCACCCCTGCACCGTTCTGAGGCCTTTCCCGAGGGACCGCTGTGAAGCAGGGGGTTAATTTCGAGCCAGACTTGCCCGTCTTTGTGTTGCCAGTGCTGCCCGTTTTTCACCTACCTGTCTTGCCGGCAGCGGTGATGACCAGGATGCCGGGCGCCTTCGTGGGGAGGGAAGCGTGAGATAGACTCGGAGAATGATAGGACCGGAAGGGACCTTGAGAGGTCACGGGGTGCTGGTTTCTCACTGGTTTCCATTCCCTCCCCTTCACCAGCACCCCTTGCCCCAGCTCCGGACACCCCCCGCAATTGGGCGGATTCCCACAGCCAAGCTCCCACCTCGATTTTGCAAATATCCCCTTGTTTTTGCCATGGCCCGAGCCACGTCCCCAGGCTCTTGCCAGGCAGCCTCACTGTGGTGACTGTTCTAACCATGGGCCATCTCCATGGCAACTCCCCTCACCATGCACCATCACCATGGTAACTGGTCTTGCCACACACCCTCGCCATGGCAACTGTCCTCACCATGCACCATCCCCATGGTAACTGGCCTTGCCACACACCCTCGCCATGGCAACTGTCCTCACCAGCACCATCGCCATGGTGACTGTTCTCGCCACACCCCCCTCAAACGGTGGGGTTTTGAAAAGCCAGATCAGAAGCTGGTGACCTGGGCGTCTCGCTGTTGAGCATCAGTCTTTCAGCTGCTGGGATTGGACAGTCCATGCACTGTCCTATGGGGCAATGGCCCGGGGCGCCTGGGGTCCCATCAACAGAGCAGCCATGGTGATCCCCCAAGCCCCTTCCAGCTGTGCTGCTGGCATGTGGGGGACTCAGGCTCGGGGGGAAACACAGGCTGCCAGGGGGATGGATGGATGGAGGGCCGGGCCTGGAAATGTAGTGCCTGAGACCATATAGGGGATAAAGCAACATCTTTCCCATGCATTCGTCACACAGGGTGGGGAGGGGGGCAATGGCAGGGGGGCCCTTCTGCACAGCATGCCTGAGGCTGGGTATAAATACAGGCAAAATTGGGGCCGGACCGCCTCATCCCGCTGCCCCTGAAATTTAAGAGCAGTGGGCCCCATATGGACCCACAAACAACCGTCGGTAGCATGCATGCCACCTCCGGGCTCCCCTCTTCTCCCAGGCCTCGAAATTGGGATCCCCTGGGGGGCAAAGGAGGGGGGTGGCATTCTGCCCCCCCCCAAGTCTGAGTTAAGGCGCGCCATGACTCAGTACATTTCCATAGGCTTCAAAGATAGCAGGAGCGTTTCCTGTCTGCTCCAAATGCCATGGCAGCCGGCCAGTTCTGTAATATTCCATGTGCCGCCCCATGGGTTCGGAGAGACCCCAGCAGCGACGGAGAGCAGAGGGATAGAATTGGTGGATCCCGCTATGCAGCGGCACGTGGGGAGGGGAAAGGCAGGTGGGGGGCGCTTTCCCATCCCACGGGGCAGCCCACGGACGAGGCGCCAGCCGCGGTCACAGCTCCCGCCCCGTGGTTCTGCCACCCTGGCAGCGCTGGGCCCGTGACCGCTCACACGCCGTTCTCGGAAAGGGGACTAAACTGGCACCATCTGTGGGATGGGGGGGAGGGAGGAGGGGAGCAGGCCTTCGCACTTGTTCTGGCTCCCCGCGGACCAGCTGTGCCTGGTGCCAGAAGAGCTCTCGTTAATCCATGACATACTGTGGGGGTGTAGGAGCCAACGGTGCATTTGGGCTTCAACCTGGATCGTTTCCATCCCTCCCGACTCCGGGAGGAGCACACTGGCTTTGCGGCTGGTGTGTGTGTGTGTGTGTCTGGGGCTGGCTGGGAAACGCCCTGGAAATTAGATCCACATGGAAGCAGTGTGGGGGCGAAGCAGGGGATGTGTCTACCCTGGCACCCAGCTCCCTGGCAGCCACAAGAGGGGGCTGAGAGCATCGGGGGCACTTCGAGGAGGGGAACTGGCTCTCCCGTCGCTATAGGGCAGGGTCAGTTTAAGTGTGTCCCCTTGGCCCCCCTCCTGCCTGCATTCCCAATGGCCCCAGATCAAGAGAGTCCATGGCCTGATTGACATGCTGCCAAACCTCCCAGCCCTTCCTCCTGCGGACCGCCTCACTCTCCACCCCCTTCCCCACCTGCCGCTTGGGATGGCTGTGACATCATAGCTCGGCGCGCGTGACATCACCACCCTGTGATTGTGGGGTCACAGCCCAGTGCTTGTGATGTCACAGGCTTGCCACGTGGCACAGATTCAGGGGCTGAGAGTTGGAGACAGGGCATGGCTGGGATGAATAGAAAGGGGGATATTTTAAAAAATGTATCTGGACACAGACAGTCACACCCTGTGGTTCTCCTTAGCTCCCAGCCTGCCCTGCTCACCCCACGGGCTCTCACTAAATCGTGAGCATAGGCTGGAGCTAATTTGCACCAGGATCCCTCTCTGCTGCCACTTCCACTCTTTTTCTCCAAGAGACCTTTTCTCTCCCTCTCCCACTGCACTTCCTCCCTCCTCTCCTCAGATTCCACTGGGCAACCATGGGCATTATTACAGCTGGCACCACCAGGTGGTGCTGTTGCACACCGGTCTTTTTCTTAGCGTGCAAGCAAGTTTAGACACTTGGGAAGACATGCCACCGTTCGTTCTGGGTTGAGCGAGATTTTGTGTAGGGGCAGCTTTGGGAATCCTACGAGCAGCAGGAGAGTTTGCGCTGTGCCTATGGTGAGGGCCAATTCTGGGGGCAGAGTTGCTTCTGTTGAGCTGAGATCCCTGGGAGTAGGGATTGCCTGCAGGTTGGGGGACCATCTCAGTCCAGGATTGGTGAGTGTGTGAACAGACCAAACCCTGGCTCCACCACACTGATTTAGCCTCCACTGGGAAGCTAACTTGCAAGGCCTGGGACAGTTGCTACTCCTGGGCATAGGGGCAAGGATGGTGTTAGTAATGGGATACCAGCATCAACAGATGGGGTGACAGTATTGTTCCTATTACAACAGTGGCTGGTATTTCCCTTTAAGAGGATCAGGATTTTTTTTTTTTGCCGTCCATTCATGTTCTTCTTGGTTCTTTCATTCGTGTTCTCTCTCACTGTTCCCTTCTCCCCCCATCCCAAAGAGTGCACACCTTCTCCCTCTCAGCACCCTTTGCAGGCCCCTCCCCAAACCCAGGGGGCCAGCCCCTGCCCAAGATTGCCAGACCCAGAGACCTGCTCTTTCCCAGACTCGACAATTCCACAACTCACCCAGGGACTTGTAAACAATTTTTAAAGACACAGCCAGTATTAATTATGCAGATAACGACTTGGGAATTGTCCAGTTACAAACGTCACCGCTGTCAGAACGGTGTGGGCTGGGAATATCGCGCCTCGTGGCTGGAGATACACGTCTCACAGCTTATCTAACACAGCACCAGGGGAGGCTGCTTCTGGTCTCAGCGCAGCTTAAGGTGATGCAGGCCCAAGGCTGGGAGATCTGGCTTCGATTCCCAGCTCCACAAGAGGCTCGCCGTGTGACCTCGGACAAGTCACTTTGTCACTCTGTGCCCCTCTGTAAAATAGGGATAACAATATTTGCCCACCTCCGGACGATGCTCAGATGGTACCTGATGGGGTGTATATAAGTACTTTGAAAAGAGCTCTCCCATAGATTCAGTTCAAACTGTACCATCAGTGTCCTGGGCGAGCACTCGATTTCTAATATAGGAGCACTTTAGACCAAATTCTAACTTGACTTTGGTTGTAAGCTTTTGCGGGGAGAGTGGGACCCTCTCATTGTTCTGTGTAAGGCGCTGGGCACAGGGGGGGTCTGCTCCTAGGTGCTGCAGTAATACATATAATAAATACTAATAATTAACCACAGTCTTGATTAGTACCCTTTTGTGCATGGTGCTGTACAAACTCTCAAGCCATCCATTGCTCCAGACAGTTTGCAATGGAGGTTAAGGCTATTAACCATCTCAGGCAAGCAAAGGAAGGTACAAACTTTGGGCGTGGGTGTTAGACTTGCCTTCTTTTAACAAGAAGAAAAGCAATGAGCAGAACTCAGTCATTTTTAAAAATGCCTTTTTTTCACCGACTAGATCCCAGGCCACAGAGTGTAGAGGGAGGGGCTGCACCGGTATCGCTAGAAAAATTCAGCCCTAGCCTGAATCACTGGGGTTCGAGATCGGCTGTGAGCGTTAAATACATGGGAAACAGAGCGCTCGTGATCAGCGGGGCATGATAATGAAAGGTCCAGGAGGCGGCAAAATGCAGGCCTGGTCTCATAGTACAACAGCCAGGGACAGTGGATGGCATGGCAAGGTGGCCCATTTAAAAGAGGTGAGACGCTTTTTCATGTGATGTGCAATCAACCTGTGGAACTCACTGCCATGTGTTGGGTCCAAGAGCTTAGTGGGGGAGGGGAAAATCAGACATTTATATGGAGAACAGGACTAGGCGGAGCTGTAAGTAAGAGTTAAAAATAGCCAAAAGCTTTGGAAGCATTACAAACCCACATGCTTCAGGGCATAGACCAACCTCTAGCTGACAGGGGTCAGGAGGGAACGTCCCCTAGGGGCAGATCACCCCAATCACTGCTGGGGTTCTTGCATCTTGCCGTTGCTGGCCTCTGTGCACCACCGGTTACTGGGCCAGATGAGCTATTGGTCTGATTTGCTACAGCAATGACTAGGTTCCTCTGGTCCAGGGGATTGTGGGAAAGGACCACCAGCCAGGGGAGTTGAAATGCCATCTTCCACAATGCGTGACCTTGGGCAAGGGAGCCACCCTCCCTGCCTCAGTTAAACTGGTCTGGAAATTGGGCACAGAGAAAGCAGGATTCTCAGGGGGACGACGGTGCTGTAGCTGAGAGGAGATCAAATGCAACAGGAAACCTACTGAGGTCTTGGATCCTGTTTTAAGTCTGTAGTGGGACCCTTCGGTGTGTCGTCTGCTTCCTGTGGGGCTACCAGGGCCCAGGGACCAGTCACACGCACAGCCTTTGCGTGGTGTCTATTGCCTAGGAGGGAAAAGAGAGGCGAGACAGGGTGATCCAGCAGCGAGGGCATTAACTGGGCAATCAAGGCGCCTGAGTTCTACCCTCGGCTCTGACACGGACCTGCTATGTCGCTTCCCCTCTCTGTGCCTCAGTTTCTCTACGATCACCCCTCTCCAAAGCGCTTGCATGCCGTGAGCTGTCCGGGTGCTCAGCAGGAGGAGTGAATTTCATGCACATTCTCAGACCGTAGAGGGAGCTCTAGGGAACGAAATGGGAGTGGAGGAGGCAGTTGGTGGGAGCGTGGGGGGTTTGGGGACTTCGCTTGACTGAAGAATCGAGGCTTGTCGAGTTTTCATTGAGGTGTTTGCCATGGTTCTGCTCATATACTTCCTGTTAGATCCCAGCAGGGTCCACTAGGTGGCGAGGTACCACAGCCCCTATAAGAAGTGGCTCCTTCTGGGATCTCATGGTAGTAGTGAAGACTGAGCTTTTCGGGGCAGGGACTGTCTCTCACCATGCGTTTTGTACAGCGCCTAGCGCAGTGGTGTCCTAATGGGGGGTGCTACGGTAATACAGAAGGGCAGGCAGTCTCCACTAGTTCTCCCACACACAGCGAGCAGGTCCTGTGCATTCAGGCTGCATGGGGTTTTGCTTTATAGTCAAGGAAAGCAAAGAAAGAACAAATACAAAGTCTCCCTGAAAGCAAAGGCAGGGGGAGCGACTGGCTCTTTGAACTGTCTCCCAGCAGGGCCCCTCACACAGACAAGGAGTGAGAGCTTGCCCATTTAAAAGTGTGGGAGGCACAAAACAGATCCATAATGGGTTTCATGGATTTACGTAACCACCTGCCATAGGCCAGGAGGTTAGGGATTGCTATCCTGCCGCCCAGAGCAGTGGCTGGGGAGGGCACACGGGAGTAGCCGCCATAGGTCCGGGTTGAGGGGCACTGCCACAGCTGTGGGAGTGGGGAGCCTAGGGTTGGGGTAGCAGGGGGTGGTGGGTCACAACTGAGCGGCAGCACCCAATCCGTGCCCATTGAGATCCTGCACCGTGACCAGCTCTAACCGCCCTGCACTGATCTCTCCCTTCCAAGAGCACTGAACGTGCTCCCAAGTTTCCTTCCCTTTCATCTCCCCCCCTCCAGGCCCCTCCTTTGCCCCTCACAGACAGGGGCTGGATAGCCTCCTCGGCCCCCCCGTCACAGCTGCCACCCCCCACTCGAGACACTGAGCAGCAACAGAAGGAGTTGCCCGCCTCTAGCCGGGAAGGCAGACTGGCTGCTAGCCCTGCCAGTCTCCCCGGAGGAGCCGTCTCACTGGCTGAGAGTGTGTAAGCGAGTGGCCAGAGAGACAGAGCATGGGTAGCAGGTGTGTGGGGGCCGGAAATCAGCTAAACTCTGGCTTACCCCCCCTCTTTGGCCTAGGTGAGTGCCCAGTTGGTTGCTGGGTCAGGATCAAGTCCTGGAGCTAATCTCAGGGCTTTATTGGACCCAGCCACGCCTGAAAGCAAGGAGAATTTCCTCCGGGAAGCAGGAAGACAAACAGGCCAGGCCAGCGCGGGAAGGCGGCGAGGCCCAGGAGCGCAGGGTTAGCACAGCTGGGAAGCAGAGCCAGGCGCTTCTGCAGGGAGCAGCAGGGAGATAGAGATCAGAGACAGCAACACAATTGATACAGACACCTGGAATTAGCACCACAGGAAGGGTGGAGCCAACATTTCAACCCGAGTCGGCAGAGCAAATGGGCTTGTTGCCATCTCTGCACCTGCAGGCCTCCCCTGGAGAGGGCTCCCGTCGTGCTAGGCACTGTACGTGCACCTCCCGTTTGCCGTGCCTCAGTTTCCCCAACTGTAACAGGAGGGTAATGATAGCAACCTGCTTTAAGGAGCATTCTGAGATCCGTGGAAAGAGCTAGGGAATAATCCCCATCACCCTGTGCACCAGGAGAGCTCGAAGCATTTTACACAGGAGAGCGGTACCATCAGCCTCATTTTACCGAGGGGGAAACTGAGGCACACAGCAGGGACACAACCTGCCTTAGGCCACCCAGCAGGCCAGTGGCAGAACCAGGAATAGAACCCCGATCTCTCAAGGCCCAGTCCGGTGATCTATACACAAGGCCACACTGCCTCTTGCAACAGCAAAGTTGCAGAGGGCAGGGGAAGGGAGGGTGCTAGCTGCAGGAAACTCCCCTAGCCACAAACTCGGCCCTAGCTGAAACCTGAACCTCTTTCTCCAGTCCCACTCTACAGAGCCCAGCACTTACCCCTTGTCCATGTCTGCGTACCCCCATTATCCACCCCCTGCACCTGCAGGGCCTCATCTGCTTCCTCACTCGCCTCCATGCTGCCCCTTCCGCTGCTGACTCTCCCCTCCGCTGCCCTCTCTGATAGCCCCCTCCTCCCGCCGATACTAACTCAGAATCAGTCGCCTGGGCCTGCTCAAAGAGCTCCCGATCTGTCAGGAGTTTGAAACAACAGATGGATTCCTGCGTGGGTGCCTGCCTCAGTTTCCCCAGCCCTGTAAAATGGGGGTGAGGAGCCTTCCTTTGTCAGTCTTGCTGATTTCGATTCTAGGTTCTTCAAGGCAGGGGCTGTCTCTCCCCCCATGGGTTTGTACAGCACCGATCTCAGCTGGGGGCCTCTGGGCGTGACTCTCACACACGATAATAATCCGATTTGTACAGCTGGGGGGGGGGAATATTTCTTCCCCAAGGAAAATTTCAACCACAAACAAACAAACCCCTCATGTTAGTCTCCAATTTCCCAGGGAAAAACATTGGGCGATTGAACACGGAATTTCCCCCCACTTCTTTTTAAACCCCAAATGTTCAGTTTTCAGCAAACCAACCCAACCCATTTTGAGGCCAGCACTGAACACCGACAGCCCCCCCAGATATTTTGCCTCCACACAAAATTTTGCCTCACCCCACTTTGTAGATGAGCCAGGTAGGTCACTGCATGTCTCTGCAAGGCTATTTCTCCCCTCCCAGCCTGGGTCTGCCCTGGGAACCAGAAGTTTGGCCTGGGAAGAACAAGAATTAGGACCATCGTGCTGCCTAGAAGCCCCCGTTGGGGGCCAGAACCCTGCTGGGCCGGGTGGTGTACAGACACCCAAACACACAGTGGGCTCTTTGGGGCAGGGACTAGCTAGTCAGACCCAAGAGCTGTTGCACTGCGGAGCCTTGCAGCCTAGTGGATGGAGCACTGAACTGGATTTCAGCAGGCCTGGGTTCTAGTCTGGCTTTACCCGCTGGCTGACCTTGGGCAAGTGCCTTCACAGCTCTGTGCCTCAGTTTCCCCATCTGTATAATGGGGATAATGATACTTCCCTCCTTAGGAAAGCCCTGTCAGATCTACCGATGAAGAATGACAGTGGTTAGTCCATAGCCCTTTGTCTTCACACATCTCAAAACACAGGTGGGTCTGTGGCATTAGCTGCCTGTTACAAGTGGGGAAACCGAGGCACAGCACAGGGCTGTGACCCTCTGGAGATCAGTGGTAGAGGTAGGACTAGAGCCCAAGTCTAGCGGGAGGCAGGAGCCCCGTGCTTTAGCCACCGGGCCATGCTGCCTCCCGAGAACAAGCCCCTCCCCTGCCCAGCTTGGCCGATAGCCAACTCCCCTTAAACTCAGCACCCGCTCGTGTGGCTCCCATCTATTTTTAAGGCCCCGCAGGATGATGGAGCGCAGCCGTCGGGCTATTAATAGGATTCGAGCCCATTAGGAACATCTGTGTCAAGGGGAATCGGGGGGAAGCGGCATGAAGAATCGGACCCTGCAGGGATCCTGGGCCCAGGCCTCGTTTATTCACCGGAGGAATCTGGGGCCCGCAGGGGCTGGATGGGTGTGTGTGGGGGGAAGGTTCCTCTCGCTCTCCCCCTCCTCTGCCATTTTCCCTGACGGTGGCTCCATTACACACATTATCACATCCCTCTAGCTCTAGCCTTCACCTCCCAGAAATATTGCCGTGTGGCGTCAGCTCCATCTGGCACTGCCTGGGCTCCCCCCCTTCCCCCCCAACTGCAGCTTGCAGGGAAGGGCTCAGCTAGGGAGAAGCAAGAAAAAGCCACAGAGTCGGCTCCGCTCGGTGGTGGGGGCGGCCCGGTGGGGGCGGCCTGGTGGCTCATGTCCGTGGCTGGGCCTCAAGGCCCGAGGGTCACCCCTGTTCTACCCCATGCCAAGTGCATGTAGCATGGGCAGTGGCGAGGTGAACCTCCCCTCCCCCCCGAGCCCCATGGGCATCAGATTTCACCTGGAGGGTCACAAGGTGCCAAGAGGACAGAGGCAGTTTCGTGGCCCGTTTAGCTCGTGGGCTCTGCTGAGGCTGCCAGCAAAGGGGCCGATCGGTGCCAGTGGCCGAGGCCACTTTTGTGATGTGGGAGCCAGGTGGAGACCCAGCAAACTTGTGTCCTGCAGACACCCGGTGGGAGCCCGATGCCCCACACGGCTTCGCTGGGCTGGTTTGTGACTCGCCACCGAGAGCTGAACCGGCCCCAGCCAGCGAGATGGGCGGTGCGGGTCCGTGGCCATCGACGAACTTTGTGTCACCCAGCGAGGGCACAAACACCACCACGCGGGGCAGAATGGCCACAAAGGCGCCAAACAAGAGCCCCGCAGTCCCTGGCTATCCCAGCCCTCCCCAGATCTGCCAATGCCTCTCATCCCAATCCACCTCCTCCCCCACTATCCCAGCCCTGGGCCCCTTCCCCAGATCTGCCAATGCCCCTCATCCCAATCCACCTCCTCCCCCACTATCCCAGCCCTGGGCTCCCTCCCCAGATCTGCCAATGCCCCTCATCCCAATCCACCTCCTCCCCCACTATCCCAGCCCTGGGCCCCCTCCCCAGATCTGCCAATACCCCTCATCCCAATCCACCCCCTCCTCCATATCCCAGCCCTGGGCTCTCTCCCCAGATCTGCCAATGCCCCTCATCCCAATCACAGCCCTTCATAGTGCCCAGCTCCCCCCGGCCTGCCAGCTCACCTTCCTTCCAAGCAACTTCCCCAGCCCTTCTCTTTCTGGCCCCACTCCCAGGGTAATCACCACAGGAGCTAACTGCCCCCCCTTCCCAAGCTCTCTTCAGGGCCTTCCCCTTAGCCTCTCCTGGCCGCCACCCTCCTACTGCCAGGCATTTCTCCTCTGATCCGCTACCTGAGCTGGGTGCACCTGCCTGGTCACCTGGGGAGCAGGACCCACCTCACTTAAAGGGGCCAGACACCCTGTGAGGAGGGGAGGGGGAAAATCCCCCCTCCCCAGCACAGCTGACTAACCCCCCTGGTATCAGGCAGTGGGCACATGTGGGGGTTGGGAGCAGCCCACCCTTGCTGCTCACTCATCACCCGAGCAGTCTCCAGAGCTCACCTGTGCACCCAGACGGCACCTGAGCTGTCTAGAAGGAAGGGGCGGTTCGGTCTGGTCACCGCACACAGAGCAAGGCCCTGGCTCGGGTCACCTGGAGGACTGAGGCGGGATCTGCAGCTGTGCGGCCAGAGCTCAGCTAAAGGGCCAGCACTTCCCCGGCTCCTAAACCTCTGGGGGGCAAGGGGGGGATGAGACACCCTGTTCCACACAGCACAGGTCCCATTGTACCTACCTGGTGCCTTCGATTGTAAATTCTTCCAGCTAGACACCAGCTCTTTGTGCTGGGTGCAGCACCTGACTCATGACTGGGGCCTTTGGGTGCTACCGTCATACGAGGAACAATGTGAATGAGATGAGCTGGGTGGGTCACGCGTCCTGCCGCTGCTTGGGCATCTGGCTAACGAGAGGCCTGCTGCCTAAAACCCAGCCTTACCTTGGGCACCTGCCTATAATCGAGGGCACCATGTGGGGCAGGGGCAGAATTCTTTGAAGGCAGCCAGACCTGGGAGGAAGAACCCACCTCCCCTTCATTGGTACCCCCAATCCCGACACCCCGAGACGACTGGCAGACACAATCCGGGCGCGCACACTGACACTGTGGGGTTTGTCCAAAGAGCCCCCTGGGGTTTGAGCCCTGGGGAAAAACAGCCCCTTGTTTCGGTGTCTACGGAGCAGCTGGATTCTGCTGAACGTTGGAGTGGGAGCAGCAGGGGGAGGCGTGGAGGAATTAACCCCCTGAAAACCAGCCCCATGTGTCTGGGGGAGGGGGGGATGAATTGATGCCACCCTGCACTGGCCACATCTGCATCTCAGGCCAACTGCCAGCTGCTCCTCCCAGGGTGGCTTGGGGAGGGGGCCAGCAAGGGGGGGAGAGGGGGAAGGGAGCCGTCCATTAGAGAAAGTCCACAGCACAATTAAGACGTGTTTTGGTTTTCATCGCGCTGCTCTCCTTTCATCCGCTCTTCCCTTCTCATGGCTCCACTTTCTGCTCTCTCGGAGCGGCCGTGCATGCTGATGAACCAAGCCACTCGCAAAGAAAGCCCAGTCGCTCCTTTTCAGGTCAGTGGCCTGGACAGGACTTCCGGGTTGAGTTTCTGGTGGCTTTCCCCCACTTTGAGGGATTTTTAATGCCATCTCCTTAGTCCCTATGCTACTTCTTGGGTGGGGCTTTTTAAATCACTTCCCCTCCCAGCCGGTCTGCCCCAGAACTGGGACTTCCTTGGTCTTTTACCTTTATGCTCTATATCCACTTTAAGGCACCTACAATGGGCATCGGGGGGCCTTGGCCTAGCTGAGAATCAGGCCTTTTGTACCTTTCAGTCGTTTTATACAGCTGCCCATCACCGTAGCCTCTGGCTGCCTAAACTAACAGCAATAGCGAAGACCCCAGTGGACTTGCCCCTTGTCCGTTGCCTAGTTTGGTGGCTACATTTTAGCTCCACCGAATATTTATCATTTATTATTATTTATAGTGCAATGACATCTACAGGCCCTGCCCAAAACCGAAGCCCCATTGTGCCGGGCACAGTCCAGATTCATACTGAAAGACCGTCCCTGCCCCAAAGAGCTTCCAGTCTAAACAGACTAGGGAAACTGAGGCACAGGGGATGACTCACCCCAGGTCACATGGTGAGTCAGCGATGGAGCTAGAATCCAGGCCCTTGTAACTCCCATCTGTAGTAGGAAGGATGGATATAATGAGGTGAGATTGGAGACGCAGGACTCCTGGGTTCCACTCCTGGCTCCACCACTGACAAGCTACATGACCTTTGGCAAGGCATTTCCTCCCCTCCCCCCGTGCCTCAGTTTCCCCATCTGTAAAATCAGGATGGGAACACCAGGCGTCTTGCAAGGCTAAATTCGCTCATGTCGGTAAAGGGGTTGGATGGGCTGGTATAGCAGTTGGCGAGGAAAAGACACAAGTCGCATGACTTTGCCCATCCCGTGGCCAGCTGGCACCAGTGTATTTGGGCTGGAGTCTCACGCTGTCCCACGGGCCTGACCTTGGCTCGTGACCTCGTCCGAGCTCTCCTGGAGGTGGGGATGGAGAGACAGCCAAGGTGGGCGCGTGCGCACACCCCCCTCCTGGTTGAAATGACAACACAAGCGGTGAGGCAAAGGGGCCCCGACTTTCCTCCCGACTCTTAGATGGGCGAGGTGACTCTGTAAACAAGCCTCCGCTGGCTCTATTCTCCGCGGGCGCTCACGTGATGGGGGGCATCGGCTCCCTGCACAAGAGCCACACAGGAGAGGCAGCCTGCTTGAGCGAATGCTTCGGATGCTGCTGCGTCTGGTGCCCTCGCAAGCTGCCACCTCCCTCCCCTCTGCAGTGGATGCCAGTTCATGCTCTCGGGAGATGGGTCGAGAGACACACTTTGGATCTTAATATGCTAAGACGAGGAAAATCAGTTTCAATCTCTGCAACGCGGGAGCAGCAGAGCAGAAGGGGAGTGAGCATTTCCCAGTCACTCGGCAACCGCGGAGTCTTGAAGGCAAACTAACTAAATAAATCCATGGCAAAGGGCAAGCGGAAGGCGGACAGAGGTGCGGATCGAGGCCAAGGGCCAGGTGGCGCGGGCAAGCCCCAAACGGGGCCGCGGCGAGAAATGGGCAGTGGGGTGAAGGGGAGATCGGGGGGTTGCCTTGCCCCAATGAAGTGGGTGGAAGTGTTGGGTCTGCACAGGCTGGTGCAGAGATAAGGGTAGTGAAGCTGTGGAAACCCTGTGGTTGGGGTTTTTTTAAGAACAAGTTGGACAAATGCCCACCAGGGATGGTCTGAGCTCTCATGGTCTCTTCCAGCCCCATCAAACCCCTGCCAAGGTCACTCGAGTCCGGGGGTTATCTTCAAAGTGCCAATAGGCGCTCAGCTCTTTCAACGGTCACAGAGCAGGCCTCGCTTGTGCGGGCATGTGTGCATGGGGAAATGGGTGAGTGTGCGTGTGTGGCCACGTGTGAACATGCATGTTTGTCCATGTGTGTATGCATG
The DNA here is from genome assembly GCF_013100865.1 of Trachemys scripta elegans. NCBI lineage: Eukaryota > Metazoa > Chordata > Testudines > Emydidae > Trachemys > Trachemys scripta. Next base: position 12,820,272 of record NC_048320.1, on the reverse strand, counting down.
TGCGTGGGCACATGTGTCTATTCATGCTAGACCTTGCGTCTCTGGCCCTGGTTTTGTGATTCACACATACCTGGGATCCAGGCAGGATATGGGCCCAGCTCCTGTTTCATAAATCCCTTCTCTCACGCCAGTGCCCGAAGGCGCGGCACCTCTCGGGACGCATTTCACCCGAAGAGCTGCCTTTTCTGGAATGCAGAAGTTGGATGACAATCAAACTTTGGCCTATGTGAGGCCTACGCCCAGATCTGGGCCTGGCCATGCCACCGTTAGTACTATTTGCTCAGCGTGAGGATATAAAATGCCCGTCTGATCACCTGGGTGCCTCATTCGGACAGACGCGGGGAGACATTGTGGCCTGTGGTCAGTTCCTGGGCTCTCGCGTGGAAGACAGAATCCCAGAAGGGGAGATTTGAACCATATCCCAACAGACATTTGTTGAAGCAGCGGGGGAGGCGAAGCCACCCGATCAGCTTTGTTCAGACGCAACTGCTTTTCCACACAGGCTTTGTTCGGGGAAAGGCCTGCACAGGGCCCCTGTGACAGGCCTGGCTAACCTTACCTTGGCTCTAAGGTGGCTTCCCAATCTGCCAGCCCTGCCTCCCTCGGTAGAGTTCAGCCTCTGTCGATAACCCAGAGCTGCTGATGAGTAGGTCAATTTGGTTTAAGGAGAGGGAGAAAAAGGAGCGGACACCTGGGGACATCTGATGAGTGGCTGTTTCTCAGCTGAGAAGGAGACGGATGTGTTGAGACATGCAGTAATGACGCCCCATTATGCTGTATGGGCGCTCGCCATTACCCCGTTATTACCCCCGGCAAGTTTGCAAACACAACGGTCATATCAGCAGCGAGCAGCCTCGCCGGCAAGCCCGGCTCTGTGATTATGCCTCAGAAAGTCGGGGGCTTGTTCCTAGCTGGGTCAAAGCTGGGAGCGGCCTGATTTTATCCCTGCGTTTACAGGTAGAGACAAAAAATAGAACCACGCTCCTGGATTGTTAATTCAGCCGTGTGTGTGTGTGTGAGTCAGAGAAAGACAGAGGAAGGGGTGTGTGTGAGAGAGAGGATGTGTGTGTGTGTGTGTGTAACAGGGGAAGGTGTGTGTGTGTGAGAGAGAGAGAGAGAGAGGTGTGTGTGTGTGAGTGACAGAGAAAGACAGAGGAAAGGGTGTGTGTGTGAGAGAGGGTGTGTGTGTAACAGGGGAAGGTGTGTGTGTGTGTGTGAGAGAGAGAGAGAGAGAGAGGGTGTGTGTGTGACAGAAAGACAGAGGAAGGGGTGTGTGTGAGAGAGAGGGTGTGTGTGTAACAGGGGAAGGTGTGTGTGTGTGTGTGTGTGTGTGAGAGAGAGAGAGAGAGAGAGGTGTGTGTGTGTGAGTGACAGAGAAAGACAGAGGAAAGGGTGTGTGTGTGAGAGAGGGTGTGTGTGTAACAGGGGAAGGTGTGTGTGTGTGTGTGAGAGAGAGAGAGAGAGAGAGGGTGTGTGTGTGACAGAAAGACAGAGGAAGGGGTGTGTGTGAGAGAGAGGGTGTGTGTGTGTGTGTGTGTAACAGGGGAAGGTGTGGGTATGTGTGTGTGTGTGACAGAGAAAGAGAGAGAGAGCGAGAATAGGGGGCAGTCTTTGTGCACAATATTGGCAAATGCCCATACATTTACCTACCCTCTAACCTGCTTAGTGTGTCTGTCTGGTGGGGGGGAGCTGATCACTAACACAGCCCCTCCCCAGAGACAAGTCTACCTTCTGTGGGGATTGGATACAGCAGAAAGGAGTGTCCTCTGCTACAAACCTTCCCTGGCACCTGGCTCTGGGGCCCTCCTGGGGGGGGGGGTTGACATAAATTTGGGAGCCTCCCCCCGTGTCCGCCTGCTACCGCCTGGGCTCCTTCCCCTGGTTCGCTGGTGGCAGGTCTGGGGAGGGAGCTGGGCTTGTTATTTTTTGCAGCCTGCAAACCGCCTGAGCTAGATCTGGGTCCCTCCGTGCAGCCCCCTCGCTCCCCAATCCCCCCCCCACGGGAGCCTGCCCCCCACATTCCAGGGGGGCGTTGCTCCGGCTCGCTCCCTACACCCCATTGTTCAGCCCGAGCGCTGCTCTCCTGCTCCCCTTTCTTGCCCGTGGTCCCATTTTGCAGCGTGTGGGCAGATCTGTAGATTTGGATTTTTTTTTTTTTTGACTACAGAGTGACAGATGGCGATTCCTCCTTCCCCAGAGAGAAAAATCTCCCTGAATGCAGGCGCATGTCAATCATTGGCTCTCATGTGATAGCTCCAGCCGATGACGTGCCAACCATATGGCATTGGCATCAGAGCTGGTACCCCCTTTGCTTGGTAGAGATGCCACTCTCGCCTCCTTTTGGATAGAACACTGAAGAAAGCTGTAGCACCTTAAGGAGCATTGCCCTGGTCCCAGAAGATGCTGGGGACAATGAAATAAGAATTCCTCCAGTTAGCTTTGAAGGTAAGTTATGTAAGAAGTGAAGGGGGGTGGGGGACTGGAAACTTGAATGGATAAAAAGCAACTTCCAGGGTTTTTTTTTTTTCTCCTTCAGAACTGGCTTTATTTTATTTTAAGATCCGATCTATTTTTTTTTTGAGGGGGGAGAGAGTCTTATTTAAATTCCCCCGATTTAAGAGGGCAGAGCTCTATAAAAATGAAAATAGACCCAATAAACTCTCTTCCATCCGTTGTCCCACCAGGAAACGAGATCTCGCTCGATATATCTGTACACATCGGGTAGGAACAAAGATGAAACTAGAGATTTTTTTTTATTTTTAACGGAGGAAAGGTGTCTTTAAAATCAGAAGGCTCCGGCTTTAATTTTTTGCTGGTTAAAAAAAAAATTGCACTGCACACACACTCACACACACACACACACACACACACACAAAGACAACGCTAAGGAAATTGACATGAGATCGCTCCCTTCAATCGCCTGGCTGGAGAGAAAGATTCTCGCAGCGAGATAATCTTGCAAAAGCAGAGAGAATTTGCTTTGGGAAATATACTCGTGCTGCAAACTCCGTAGTTTTTAGCAAGACACTCCCGTGTCTGGACGCGGGGCTGGGCATTCGTTTGTCTTCTTAATCTGGATTTTTATATCTATATACCCCCAAACCAGAAAAACCCGTTAAGATTTGTTTCTAGTGTCAGCCTTCGAGAGGTTGCGCGGGAGCCGCAGCTGGGGTGTGATTATGTCTCGCTGCATACAGGGGGGTTGATCAAAACCACAAGAACGTGGCGTGGGCAGAGGCCAGTGATCGAATGGAAAGTTGGACAGCTGGGCCGAGGGGGGGGGGTGCAGTGGGTCTGATCGGGCCGGTATGGGGAGAAGGGGGGAGGGGGTCAAAGGTGTTCATAATAATCGGAATGATCTGATCGTCTGTTTCGAGGCGGGCGAAGGGTGGGGAAATGGGTCTGTTCTGGACCACACGGCAGGAAAAGTTGAAGACTGTTGGCAGTGTCTTGGGCCGCAATGCATGGAGAAGAAATTGACACCCAGGGGGAGGAAGTATCGGCCGAGGAGGTGGGGCGGGGGAGAGAGAGACGAATGGGGGGAAATCGGTTTCCTAACATTTAAATCCCAGCCCTGAGCCCAACGGGACGGAATAAAGACGGCGGAAAATACAAAAAAAAAAAAAAGTAGATCAAATTTAAAATACTAATAATCGGGAATTCCAAATGAATTATGAACCCAAATCTATCAAGCAAATGTCCCGGGATCAGTCACAAGGCGACGGCGAAGCCAATTCATTTCAATCCCACTTTGAAACGATTCGATCGTTTTGACGAGGGGTCTGGAGCTGGACCCCAGCCTTTCCCGTGGCGATTTCTGGGTTCGCTCGCTAGATTCTCTCTGCGGGGGGGTGTTCCGCGTGGGGAGGGTTTCTAACCCGCTGGAAGCCGGGCGGAAAGTCAAGGGCAGATCGGCATCCAATGAACATTTCCTCCCCCGGTTTCGTTTCCATTGCCAACTGCACCCCGCTCCGGTTCGGCGCCTGGGGAAGTGACCGTGCAAATCGCGTCTCCCACCCGCACCCCCAAATCGAATCGCCGCAGGAGCTGGCCACTTCTCCCCCCCCCCCCCCACACACACACACACACACACACGGGTCCGGGCCTGAGTCCCAGCTTCGTGCAGCCGAGCCGGGGGCCAGGGGCCGGGGGCCGGAACCGCCGCCGGGGCGGGCCGCAGCCGAGACAATGGGCATTTGGGAAGGAGCGTGGCTAAAATGTTCCCTCTCTCTCCTCCCCCCGTCTCCCCCTCTCCAGCCATCATGTTGACGCGGCTGTTCAGCGAGCCCAGCCTGCTCCCCGACGTGCAGAAATTCCCCAGCTGGGCGGAGGAGTGCGAGGAAGATGAGCGGAGCGACAAGGAGGAGCGGAAAGGTAAAAGCGGCCCGCTGCAGGAGGAGCCGCGGGAAGGCTCCTTGGGCGAAAACAAAGAGGACGGGGACCTAGGCGGGGACGAGGAGGAGGAGGAGGAGGAGGAAGAGGAAGGGGTGGAGGAGGCCGAAGGGGACCGGCCCAAGAAGCGCGGCCCGAAGAAGAGGAAGATGACCAAAGCCCGGCTGGAGCGCTCCAAGCTGCGGCGCCAGAAGGCCAACGCGCGGGAGCGGAACCGCATGCACGACCTGAACGCGGCGCTGGACAACCTGCGCAAGGTGGTGCCCTGCTACTCCAAGACGCAGAAACTCTCCAAGATCGAGACGCTGCGGCTGGCCAAGAACTACATCTGGGCGCTGTCCGAGATCCTGCGCTCGGGCAAGCGGCCCGACCTGGTCAGCTACGTGCAGACTTTGTGCAAGGGCCTGTCCCAGCCCACCACCAACCTGGTGGCCGGCTGCCTCCAGCTAAACTCCCGGAATTTCCTCACGGAGCAAGGCCAGGAGGCCGCGAGGTACCACGGCCCCAATTCTTCCTTTGCCCTGCACCCTTATACCTACCAGTGCTCCCGGCTGTCGGGCACGCAGTGCCAGTCCGGCACCATGGCCAGCTCCCACGCCTTGCGGACACATGCCTATTGCGCCACCTACGAGACCCTCTATGGGAACGCGTCCCCAGACTACAACAGCTCTGAGTACGACGCCCCCCTGAGCCCCCCACTGTGTATTAATGGCAACTTTTCCCTCAAGCAAGACTCTTCCCCGGACCACGAGAAAAACTACCACTATTCTATGCATTATTCTGCCCTGCCAAGCTCCCGGCCGGCCGGCCATAACTTGGTCTTCGGCTCCTCTGGGATGCGCGGGGGCGTGCACTCCGAGAACATCCTGCCTTACGACATGCATCTGCACCATGACAGAGGCCCCATGTACGAAGAGCTCAATGCGTTTTTCCATAATTAACCCCCTTGTGACCACTGAAATTTCACCCCCCCCACGACTGCACATAGCAAACCCCCCCCCAACCCACTTCCATTCTGCTCTAGGTTTTAAATGTCTCCTCCGCCCCAAAACTGTGAACGTACAATTGTTAGGTGTCTCCCCGTAACACACACACAAAGCTAGACTTTGCTCGGCTCACGGCTCTAGGTGAACTAGTCTCCCCTTTACTTGTCCCCCAAGGATAGCAGACCAGAACAGAGTCTGTTCTGAAAAGAAAATTTACTTTGGTGCAATATATATATATATAAAATGTAAAAAAAATATTATTAAAAAAGCTAACCTTCAGGTTTGCAGTCGATTGAAACAAGTGTCTATTATGGCCACATGGAAAGAGAGTTTTAGGGAGAAAAAAAATGGAAAATTAGAAACCCCATAAATTTTTTTTTAAAGGGACAAAATGTGGACAGTAAAAAATAAATGGGGGGGAAATAGAGAAATCGAGCAATCTTTCCTCCCCCGCAAAAGTAAAGTGTATTGTTTGGCAACACATCAAAGTAAATTTTAAACAATGCCAGCTCGTTGTGTTTTTTTTTTTAATTTATCAGGAAGCTTTTAGAAGGGGTTATCTCAGACAAGGGGAATTCTCTATTCTTTCCGAGGATTCAGTAAAAGATCCCATGGAAGTTTAATTAAGAAAAAAAATGTTTGCAACTTCAAATCAGCATTTCAATGCAGTAAGAACTTTTAGAAGCAATAAAGAGGCAAACAGAAGATAAATATATATATCTATATATATCTATGCAAGTAGGTACTGAACTAGAAAAGTAAAACACAAAAGAATTCATATGGAATATTAGACTATGGACCAAGCAACTTGTTGAGGTTAAAAAGGTGCACTTTTTGATTTGAAGGGAACGGAATGTTTACGTTCCCTTCATTGTTAACAATCAGTGACTTCAGCTTTTTTGAACACCCTTGTACCACAAGTAACATATTTTCCAAATTGTGTGTCATGATGTTTTTTACCTGTTTTAAAAACTTTTAAAAAAACAGAGGGGGAAAAAAAGATTTCTATGAAATGGCAAAAATGTTTTGTTATGCATGGGTAGGAGCAAAAAAATGCAAATATGCAAATTATAAAGGTGGTGTGAAGAGAGCACTTATTATGCTATATATTTTAGTTGGCTATTTTTCCTATACTGAGGACTCTTTAAGTTATTTCTTTATGTAATGCATTTTTAGGGGAGGGAGGGAAAAATTTGTGTAACGAACACATCCGTATAAAAATATGGTAACAAGACCTGAACTGATGTATCCTGGTATATTTTTTGGTGCATTGATCTAATTTGTTTCATTATTATTTATTCCATTTTTAACACATTATTTAAATCAGGAGACATCGTTAAAATATTTGTAAACCTGCCTACATCACCTTTAAACATACCAGCATTTTTAAATAAAAGCGAGGAAGAGAATTTCTGATAAATGTTTTAAAAAAGTTTTACAAAAAAAAATTGTAGCAAAGGTGAAAATGTCTATCAGACACCAGAAGTGCTTTTTTGTGTTTCTGTTCAGTTTAATTAAGATTAATAAATATTTATGTCGAATGATATGCAAAAGACAAACAGTTTTTTACAGTGATGTAATTTTTTAAAAATCAGTATTGTTTTGCTATAATCATCTCCACAAAGTCTCTTGGTTTTACAGACGTCCCAAAGTTATTCTACATTTTAGCTAGCGTCATAAGGCAGATTTTAAAAGGTTAGAAATGGCATCATATTTTTTATTTTGCCTTAAATCTCTCTGACACTATTTTTAAAAAAAGTGAAATCAAGAATGTGATGGTGTGAGCAAACAAAACAGATTCTGAGAAACTTACCAGAAACTAGCGGGGGGAAGGGTGCTTACAAGCTAGAGAAGTTAAACAAAAAAAGTACATAAATAAACTGCATGCATCAGTATAAAAAAAAGAAAGTAAAATATTTTTCCAGACTCTAAACTCGTATTCAATTGGATGTTTTAAGTATTACTCACAGTGGAAATTTCCACGAGAACTGATATCTTATGTGAAATGCACCAGTATACTCATTTGACGTTAAGAGCAGCAGTCAGTTGTGATTTGATTCAAAAGTGTAATTAACAAGCGTCCTAAGACGACAATTAATAAATATTAAATGTTGACTCTGTCATGTTTACTAGTTTACTTGAAATACTCATGCTAAATATATATCCACGAGACCCCATTCTTTCAGCCAGAGCACTCTCGGAGTACTTTTTTGGAGTGAGTGGCAAAGGAGAGCTCAGAACTACTCCACTCCCAGAAGCTTAACTTGTCTTCAAGGCAGCTGTCGATTGGCAACACGCTTAAAATATATATAGCGACTTTTGCAAGAGTCACATTCGATGTTATAAAGTTTAATGCAGTTTCCTTGTCGTGTACAGCTGGCATCTCCTTGTAACCCTTTTAAACAGTCTTTTTTTCCTTTCCTTTATTCTGCACGCCAGTTGCGCGATAAATTCAGAACAAAAATATCTCTAAATACTGGTGCAATGCATGCATGGTTTGCCAAACAGGAGGGACAAAAACGTTTTTGGATAAGGTGCATAGGGTTTATATTTTAATATTCCGGCTTGCAGATTTTTTTTAAAAAATATATAACAATTATCATTCTAAAGTACCCACCAGGAGCACTGATATCAAATCTCTATACAGCAGGAAGGCACTGTAGAGATGGTGACAACCATATCACCCCCAAATAAATACAGAAATGCAATCTAACTGGTCCTGATCGGCGACAGAGTCTGAGCCATTCGTGATGGCACCCGGAGTTACCCTAAGGGGCTGGCAAAGAAAGATCAAACGGTTGGTTCCTTTCCCCCCCGCCCCAGGCATTGTCTGAGAGCCGGGCACAGTGACCAGGCAGACTCTGGGAGCTGTCCAGAGCTCCCTGGTGCTGAGCAAACAGCTCGCAGGCAACCCGAAGCCTCCCATTCAAAGGGGTCTTGGGAAGCCCAGACATCCCCAGTCCTTGTGACATTGGATCCACCCTGGTCATTTCGTTCTCCCCACTCGCCTTGGCTCATAAACCCGGAGTCGTGTCTAGGGAGGGCAGAGGGGTTACTGTCCACACGTAACAACCAGGCATCAGGGAGGGTTCGACGGGCGCGTGGTTTGCGCTGCCAGCCGCACAAAAATGCCACACTGGCCAGCCAGGGAGAGAGCTGGAGCCTGGGTAGTCCATGGAGGGGCAGGCAAAGGCCCCCTTCAAAACACGCGGAGGGAAATATCTCCCCAGGCTGACCGCTTCCTTTGCGGGAAGTCTGGGGAAGAGGCCCAAGCCAACAGGCGCCCTTGTAACCTCCCATGTGATGCGCCGCGGAGTTTGGCCAAAATTCAGACCAGTGGTTTTTGTTTGTTTTGTTTTGTTTTGTTCCCCTCCTCCCCAACAAAGGAATAAGCCATCAGGGCAGGTAGAAAGATGAGCTTGAACTTACCTGCCATTAAAAACGGAGGGGGAATAAATCGCACCTTTATTTGAAGGCTAATTGAGGGGTTTTTCTCCCTATAACGCGCTGCGATCACTAAATGGTGCTCCGGAAGCAAGTGCTTAGTATTAGGTCTCAGTCTCTGGGGCTGGGGCTCGCCTGGACCGGGCAGCGGCCCCTATGGGCTGGGAAAGAAGAAAGAGACGTGATTCGGGCGAAGTGGGGATTCACCCACGAAAGCTTATGCTCCAAAACCTCTGTTAGTCTATGAGGTGCCCCAGGACTCTTTGATTCTGGAACGAGTTAGCCAGTGGCAGTCAATCTATACATCACCTCGGTGGGAGTTCACCCGCACCTCTCTCTCTCTCCACACACACACACACCATGTTCACCCCCTATTTTCAAAGCTTTGAATTTGAGGCGGGGTAGCAAATGATGAGCCTGCCCCCCGCTACAGAGCTGTGTGTGGACACACGCAAGCCGCCAGCCCCGCACTCCCAGCAAAAGGAGGTGACCCAGGCTGGACTTTGACGTTTTGAACAAAGTTCGCCGGCATTTTCAAACCGACCTGCTCTGCGTGAATCCCAGGCACGGTCAATTCTTAACAGACTTTGTGCTTGGGTCGCCCTTTGCTAGGAATGTGACTCCATCACACACACGTGTGCATGGTGCACGCCAGTGGACGGCTGTGTATACTGCGCACTATAGGTCCATGTCTATGTCATATATGATCGATCTACCATGTGTATAGACACGTGTCTGGTTCAGCTATATCGATCGCATCTTGATGGATCATATCGACAGCACATCGATAGTTAGCGCTACAACTCCGTTAGAAACCCATTCGGGGAGAAGGGGTGTCATGTTTTGCGGCGTGCCAGCGTCAGGATGAAAAGGGGGGGAAAAGGATTGGGGGGAGGAATCACTGGCGATTTCTGAATTTCAGAGGGAAAGGCGCAATGGCCGAATGAAAGGGAACAGGTCAAAAGGAAGGCGCGCAGCTGAAGACGCACTTAAGAAATTGGGTCTGGGTCCCATGTGAGTAGCCCAGGAAATGTCACCTTTAAAGTTCGCACTAATTTACTATTTGTAGGATGGGCTGAACGCCGCCCAACCTCCCTTCTCTCCGAAGATGCGCGGGGCAGGTGAGGGTCCCCGCTGGGGAAAATCTGGGGTTCTTTTACAGCCAGAAAACTCCTTCCTCCAGGAAACCACCAATAACAATAACGTGTTTCAACGATCTGAGTTTCAAATGCCCACCTTGGCTGGAAACGACCGCTGAAGGAGGAAAGACTTTTCTAGTCCCCCCATGAGGGAAAGTGGGGAAACCTCCCCCGCCTCACTAAAGAGCTCCACTATTGCACTCTTCAGTTCATCTCACAGCCCCGGTCAGAAGCTCTGATGCCCACCCGCCCCAAGGACAGCAGGAAACTGAATCCATTTGCCGCCCCTCTGACTTTTGAATCCGTCAAAATAGCCCCGCTAGAAACAGACACACCGCGACCCTCCGCGACCAGCGCTGAAAATTGGATTCGCGGCCACCCGGGCTCAGGCTGCGCCGGTTGGGTTGGGTTGGAAATGCCCTTAGAGCAGACAGAAAAGCTGCAGGAGCCGGCGCGGAAGTTTGGAAGGTCACTAAAAATGGGGCTAATTTTAGGGACTTTGGAAGAGGGGGTCGGATGAAATCTGGGGGTGATCATTTCACCTGGAAGGCACCTCACCCCCCGCGTCCCTTTGCAAAATACAGTTTGCCTGTTTTGCGCAGTTCATTTCTTAACACCTCTTTCCAGACCCGCCTTCCGTACGGAATCTAAACACGACCCACACACCCCCGTTAGCGGTTTGAGCAAAGGCACCCCAGCGAGGGCATTCCGCTGGATTTCATTTCCCTCTCTGGGCTTCCAGCCTTGCCGTTTTCCAAAGGGACAATTCGGGGGTTGAATTCGGGACACTTTCCCCCCTAAAATTCATTCCTTTCCCCCGCCCAGTAAAGCGACTCGTGCAGACGGGTCACGGCTGAAATAAGTCATCCCAGCCTAAGGCGAAACTACATCAACTCCTTCTTTTTGGTTCTGGGAAGCAGATCAGAGCCAGGGTCCGCTGTGTGTCCCCCCCATACCATCGCCTCTCCCGAATAACTGGAATGTGTAGCTAGATTTGAATGTCAGCGGGTAGAATTATTTCCAGAGCGATTATTCAAACTTCCCCGTCTGTTCTACATTGTCAGTATCTACAGCGGCGGGGTGAAAGAACCTTCCCCCCAAAGCAATTATACATAGAAACAATGTCTCGGTTGGTTTTATACAGTAACCAGAATTACAGGCAGCAAAAATTCGCCCAAGCAACAGCTTCTGGAGACGAAGCAAAACAAAACAAAAAAAGTTTTGCTCACTTTCCAACCTTTCTGGGGAAAGGGCAGGCTGTATTTTCAAAATCACATTTTCAAACATGAAAAATGCGCCCGTTCCTAACCAGGGCTCTATAACTATCTAGCTCGGGATCTTCCCCCTTGGGCTGAATTTAAAAAAAAAACAAACGTGCTAACCTTTTCCGATTCCTACTGTCTGTAAAGCTAGCTTAGCGGTAACATTTCTAGTCCGCACGCAGCCTTTCCCTGGTTCCGCAGTGGTAAAACCGAGGATTTCTTTTGGGAGTCTAATGCCAGGCGGTACTTCGTGCCAACTGCCAGCCAAGGGGCACTGCGGGGAAGAGGTTAGCCAGCTATCCTGATTCTAGGACATCTGTTCATTATATAGCAGTTTTAAAGGGAAAGGCCCCTGGTATGCGAGGCACACCCCAGCATACGTCCATTGCACTTAAACTGCCGGCTACAGCTGAGCAAAATCAAAGCACATTCCGACCTGAGGAATGTACCGTGGAAGAGGGACCATGGCAAGAGGGGTATTTACAGAATTGGGGTGGGAAGGTGCGATGGGAAATGGGATTCATTTGCAAATGTTTGAAGGCTTCTATTTTGGTTAAGTCGCTTCCCTCCCACCCCTCATTTTTCTTTTTCTTCTGCCAAATTCCCAGACTTACAAATTCAACATTTTCTCCTTTTTCACCAGACTTTGACATTATAAAATAAAACTCCCCGGGTTGTCCCCCTTTCTCCTTCAGAGCAGCTCCTCTTTGCACCGATCCAGACTAGTTCCATATGGATCAGCTGAGAAAATATTTTTTAAAAAATACGAAAATACAAACAATATTAGGTGGCCGACGGAAAGATAGGGATTGTTGATGTCACCTTGGTCTTATTGAAAAGAGGGCAAAAATTTCGTGGTGATGGTGGCATCAAAATAACTCGAAAGGATAGGGGAGATTAAGCTAAAACTCATCAAAGCTTAGATACAAGGGCTTCACATAGGACTCTAAAATTAGATAGATAGATAGATAGATAGATAGATAGATAGATAGATAGATAGTGGGGTGTGTATGGGGATAGATAGATAGATAGATAGATAGATAGATAGATAGATAGATAGTGGGGTGTGTATGGGGGTAGATAGATAGATAGATAGATAGATAGATAGATAGATAGATAGATAGATAGATATTGGGGTGTGTATGGAGATAGATAGATAGATAGATAGATAGATAGATAGATAGATAGGATTATACCTTATTTTCTGTATGTAGGTCACTTTATTCTACCTATATACAATATGTACATCCACAAAGATATATGTATATATAGATGAAGAAGGAATTTATATATAAAAATTAGAAATGGGGGGGGAGCTGTGTTTATTATGTGTGTGAAGGAAGATTTCTTTCTAGTCAAGTGTATGTCCATATGATATCTAGATAAATAGAAGTATAGATACATAAATACAGTGAGGGGGTGTCACTTTATTTCTACTTATTTAGAGACAATATGTATGTACTCATAACATCTAGCTATATATATGAGTGACATCAATTATATAATACACCCTCGCATACGTTCTCTGTGGGTTATAATGTGCTGTGTATTCACACATCCAGAAATCACAGACCCTGCATTCTTTTTAACTGTGGGTAGATAGTCTTGGACTTCATCACTTCCCCAGATCTATACGCTGCATGTCTAGAAATGTTACAGTCCATGGGTTACAGACAATCCCAGAAATGCAGGGCTGGAAGGCACCTGAGAGGTCATGAAGTCCAGCCCCCTGCACTGACGTAGGATAAAATAAACCCAGACTCCCCCCCACACACCTCACGATCTTTATGTGTGTAGCACAAACACGCGGATTTCATCCTAGCTTTACTGCTCTCTAGCATGTATGACGCGGCTATACAACCCGCACCCGGTGTGTCCCAGGTAGTTGTATCGGCGTGTTCACACCCCTGTCTAGTGCCACTGATCACACAGGACACCTCCATCAGCCCCCCTTGATCGGCGCACCTGGGTGTGTAGCTCGAGACACACGGCACATCTAGAGATGTGCACACAGGGAAAATATACAAAGAAATCACACCCACGTCTGTACACAGGTGTATCCACCCCCCCACCAGTACTCACACCGGGGGGGGGGGGGGAGAGACGATGGATCTACACTATGGGACCAAAACCTCAGCATCGCTCCGCTCGGTTAGCGGAGTTACCCCGTCTACACCAGCTGGCGATCTCTCGGCGGAGGGAAACAGACACAATTTATTACACAACCACCACACAAGCCCAGTCCCTCTTTACCAGGGGCTCTCTCGAATTGCACACACACAACACGCCCAGTGCACACGCGGGGCGTCCAGAAGGGAGGCCACCTTCCCGTGTGTGGGTGCGTTTATTTTGAACACACTTCCATATAATCCACACCCAACCCGCCTCTCCCCAACCCTCCCGCCCTCCATCAGTTGTCCCCCCCCGTCTCCCCCGACTCTGCTTCTCTCTAAATCCACATTTGGATGTGAGACTGGCCTGGCTTGTATTTTCCCAGCCAAAAAAGCAGGCCGGGTTTCGCCGAAAAAAATGCTCTTTCCTGCAGGGGGGGTCTACCGCCACTCAGTACCCAGTGCCAGCTGGGGGGGGGGGGCTCTAAGGAGGAGTCTAGCTCGCATCTAAAATTCCAAGACATCTGTTCACTATATAAGTCACATCCCGCTCCGGTTCAAGGCACTACAATTCTTGCCTAAGCCTTCAGCCCTTGTCAATATCTCCGGGAGAGGTGTGTGCCAGCCCAAAGATCGGGGTGTCTTTGTGTATGGGGGGGGGAACCCCATTCCAGAAGGACTTCCCCCTTTCTATACTGGCCGAGAGCTGTTGACAGGGATTGATCTGAATCGTGGGCGGTGGGGCTGGGGGTGGAGGGCCTCCACTCACAATTGTGCTAGATGTGAAGTCGAGCGATCTCGTTAAGGATGCGAGTCTCTTTCCCAAGCTGGCAAGGGTTTTTTGGCAAGGTTGCCACGAAAGGTTAGAGGACGAAGCTTTCAGTAGCAGCCAGAATCAATTAGTCGGTGGCCCTGTTATTACCAGTTTAATTTGGATAAAGGCTTAAACACACAAGAAACTACTGACTGTTGCATCTACAAAGGGCCGATGCTAGAGAGGAGGAGGCAGGCAAACATTGTGGATCAGAACTGGCTGGGAGGGCAGGGGGGCAAAGGAACCGATTCCCCTCTCCCAGGGCGTGGGGAGGATGGATTTTGGGAAGGGGGTAGCTAAGGCAAACCGCGGAGATCAACTTCAGCGTTGGCGTTCAGTGCTCTGGGATTGACTGAAAAAACCCACTGAACCAGAAAGGAACAAAGCAATTAGACACTCGCTCGTCTAGTGGGTTCCCTTTTAATGTTATTATTTAACGCCGGGAGGTTTCAGACCTACCCCAGGATGGGAGGACAGGGGCAGACCAGAGCTCCGGGGGACATTTTAGGTCTCTATCCTGTTGCTTGTCAAAACTGCCCCGGATTAAGTAAATTCCGTGGCAGCTCGGGCAGCCTGTAATTGACCAGGGGGTGAATTTCAAAGCAGTTTGGCTATTCTGCAACTGACAAGCAGTTGAGGGGACGACTCCAGATGGCATTTCTGGGCCCGGCTAAGATTCGGGTGAAACAGGGCTGTTGTTTTTTCACAACCGCCCGTGGGAAATTCCTGATTTTCCTCGTTTTGAGATGACTTTTATCCCCTGATCGGATCCGTCCCACTCAACACAGCTCAGATCTCTCCAGCCAGGCGAGATATTTACCTTCAGATCCGACGGCTTTTAGGGCCGGGGCTGGGAATGGATTTGTTTTTTTTTAATGACCTCTAGTCATTTTTGAATCGCACAAATCTCGTCCCTGCTGCCTGGCAAATGCTCGGGCAGAGCTCGTGGAAGGATTTGGAGGTTAAGTTTCGTTTCAACCAGGCAGATTTCAGACAAAGTGCCGGCGAATATCAAACCCCCATTTCCCCCGCACCTCCACTCAGCCAAACAATTTAGAGCCAAGAAGTGATGAAGTTTTATGAGCCCCACAAGCCCCAGGCCCTGCGAGTATTTCAGGGTCAGCTAATGCAATGGCTGGCCCCGATCCCGCAGGTGCGTAATTTCCGCGCTGTGCGGTCCCGTCGGGGGAAATCCTGTCTAGATTTCAGAGTTGAGCCCCATGGCGCTCACGGGGCGCACAGCTAAGCAGGTGGCCAAGCGCTCTCCGCCCAGTTTTCAGGTAAGGGCCGGGGGACAAGGAAACGGAGCTGGTTCCAGAGCCTCCCCCTCAGCACGTCCACACTGAGCTCCGGGCGCTCTGCAATCGGGGTGACAAAGGAAGGTGCCGAATATTTAGCGCAGGCTCCAGTTCTTGGCACTTGGCTCGATCTGGGCTGCAGCGGCCAGGAGCAGGTGCTCCTCACCTGATCAGCTGTCCCAAGGCAGCAGCGCAAAGGCTGGTAAGTGGGTTCCTGGGGTTGCCGCCTGCCTGGTTTTTTTAAAGCCACAGGAGCAAATGGACCCCCCCCACACACCGGGCAGGGGAGCGGGGTCTTTTCCCCTGGGAGGGGGTGGATCATTGGGAGAGCAAATCAGCTCCCCCCTCTCTGAGAGGCTGCAGCCCAAACCTTTGCCTTCACAGGCCCATTCTGTCACTGCCCTAGCTGCATCATACCACCATGGCTGGCTGGCACTTCGGCCCCTGATCCAAACCAGGGACCTGGGTCCGAGTCACCCCATTCCTGGGCTGGTGGAAGGAGGGTCTCAGCTGCCTTTAAACCCTCTTCGCAATCCTCTACACTGTGTCATAAACCCAGGTCCGTGGGACCAGGCCCCTTGACCCGACGGTTCCAAGTCAGCGCTTCAGCCTCCACCCTGCCTTGCACACCTGGGTTCACCAAGGCTCGGCCCGGGTCTCACAGCCGCGTCCGTGCTGCACCTGACTCGGGTCTGTGGCTTGACCTGCATCCACACTGCAAAATGACAGGGCTTGGACTCGAGTCACCCCGGGACGTGGACTCTGAGCCACACCCCCAACAGAGCCCTAGGACCCGGGTCCTGAATGCTCCCTGACCCAAGTCAGATCGATTTGTGTGTGGACACCAGGGGCGCTTGGGCTCAAACCTGAGTCAGAACCCGGGTTTAGTGCAAGTGTAGACAGACCTGCAGGGCCTGACGGAAAGCCCATAGGCCTCAGGGCTGTTCTCACTTCTGCTCTACATCCCATGCTCCATCCCCATGGCCTGTGGGAAGCAGAGAACAGCTGCAGTGCTGGGAACTCTGCTCATGTCCCCTACACCCCTGCTCAGGGGGAGGTTTCCACAAGCACGCAGCATAAAGGGGCCTTAATACAACTGAATGAGGCCTTGGGGCAGATGGTTCACACGTGTTGACCCACAGCCAAAGATAAACCAAATCTACACTGGCATATTGGGGCATCTCCTCTCCCATCTACCCTCTGCTGAGCCCCGCTCTGGATTTTAGCCCCAGCCCAGGGCTGAGGAGATGGGCAAAGCGCTGTGATCCCCAGGGGCATTGTCAGCCCTGGGTTTTTGTGTGCGTGTGTAGTGTGTGTGACAGAGGGAGGCCTGGACAAATTGGAGAGAGTCCAGAGAAGAGCAACAAAAATAATTAAAGGTCTAGAAAACATGACCTAAGAGGGAAGATTGAAAAAAATTGGGTTTGTTTAGTCTGGAGAAGAGAAGACTGAGAGGGGACACGGTAACAGTTTTCAAGTACCTAAAAGATTGTTACAAGGAGGAGGGAGAAAAATTGTTGCTCTTAACCTCTGAGGACAGGACAAGAAGCAATGGACTTACATTGCAGCAAGGGAGGTCTAGGTTGGACATTAGGAAAAACTTCCGAACTGTCAGGGTGGTTAAGCACTGGAATAAATTGCCTAGGGAGGTTGTGGAATCTCCATCATTGGGGATTTTTAAGAGCAGGTTAGACAAACACCTGTCAGGGACGGTCTAGATAATACTTAGTCCTTCAATGAGTGCAGGGGACTGGACTAGATGATCTCTCGAGGTGCCTTCCAGTGCTATGATTCTATGATTCGACCAGTTCCTGGGGGGGGGGGGGGGTTGTTGCAAATTGCATATGGGAAATGTCCATTTTGTTGCTACTTAAAAGATGATTTACAGCCCCATGTCACCAGCCTTGGTTTGGCCTGAATCCCTCCCCTAACAGGCCCATTTCTCTTGGCAGCTTGGGGATGGCCAGGCTGGGGGGGAGGCCTGTATTCCATCAAAGTAGCTCTCCTCCCCCTCCCCCTTCTCTCTCTCTCTCTCTCACTTACTCTCCCTCCCAAGTGACTTTAAGCAGCCTGTTCTTCATGCTGGTGCTCACAGCTGTAACCCATCTGCTTTGATTGAACATTGACAGTGATGAGACAGGAGCGCTGCTGGATGCGTCCTGCATGCCTTGTGCTGACTGCGGCAGGAGGGAGGGGCCTTTATTATTATTATTAATTATTATTATTTGTACTGGGCTTGCATCTTTTGGGGGGTAGGTGGGGACCAGGCTAGTAAAATCAGGGTGCCCCCAGTGGGGGGAAAATTAAAGGGATCTTAACTTTCTCCCAGCCTCTTAGCTTCCTCTCTCTGGCAGGGACCTAACACACACACACACACACAAAAATGTCTAGCACCTTGAAAAAAAAGATAGGTGGGCTTGACCCAGGTGGGTGGGTTTGTAGGTGGGGGAGCCTTGATAGAGGAGAGGAACGCAGAAGGTTTAGAGTAGAGTGACCAGATAGCAAGTGTGAAAAATTGGGACAGAGGGTGGGGGGTAATAGGCGCCTATATCAGAAAAAGCCCCGAATATCGGGACTGTCCCTATAAAATCAGGACATCTGGTCACTCTAGTTTAGAGGGACTGGAACCAGCTGCTTCTCAGATGGACCCACGCTGCCCGCCCCTGTGGCGTTCCCCCCAATGGCTCTGATGAACAAGATCAAGGCTCTGAGCCTCGCGTGGGATGCGGGTGTCTGGATCGGGCCCCGCAGAGGCTGGTGACATTTGGAAAGTGAGGAGGCGAAACTGACGCACCAGAGATCAGGCAGTGCACAACTCCTCACCTATCCCAGCCTTGCGGTCCTGAACGGGGGACGGGGCCTTCTCCCTCCTGTGCTGGGGTATTCTAGATCTGGCAGAGATGACTGCAAATGTGTTCACACAAGGGGTGTCAATGGGGCTGCTCACAGGCATGTCTGCTGGATCAGGGCCTGGTTTCTTAAAGGGGCGGGGAATCAGGTTATGCGGAGATACCTCCCCTAAAGGAAGGGACGCTTTCCCTACAAAGAGAGTGCGTGGGTTCTGGGGACCTCAGGGAACCCATCAGAAAAGGATGAGGGGGATTTAATCTCTACTGTGGATTCCTGACTGGGGCCAGGCAGAGGGTCAGAGAGAGAATACAGTATCCGCACATGGAAAGTGTTTGGTTTTGATTCCACGAGGCTGCCTTTTTAACTCCTATGACATTCCAAAGGTGCGAGCTCTGCCAAGTCCTGGCACACGCCCTGAGAGATACAAACAGAAAGACTCCTGCTGGAAGGCTACAGCATTAGCACCGCTTGATTTCTTAGAATTCCGAGCAATAATGCACAAGAATGCCAAGTCAGAGAGAGACAAATCAGGCTGCTCCCTAAAACAGAGGCACAACTCAGCCCATCTTATTCTAGGCTGGCTGGCTGACCGCTGACTGATTGCTTCCCTACAGTGCCCTCTAGCCTGCAGATAGGACCAAGAAATCCCTGAGGGATGATAGCTCTACAATTGTAGAGCTAGTTTTCAACATACCACATCCCCTTTCCTCGTGGAGAGGACGGGAGGGTTGCTCCTCGTTTTTATCTGTACGGCAATAACACCAGGTGGACCCAGGCAGGAGCAGGGCCCCATGAAGAGATGTACCAGAGACAACAACCCCACAAACAGCTTACAATGTAACATGATGATCCCGCAGTTACACCCATGCAGGTGGCCCTGGTCTCATTGACCCCCCCCCGGGAGCCAGGCTACCCCCTGTGGATCTAATCCCAGGGTGGGTACCCCAATCAGTCTCTATTATCTGGGGGCTGGGAGAGGCTAACTGAGAACTGATGACATGGCAGAGAAGGGAGAAGAGGGAGGAAGAAGGTGAAAGGGAGGCGGTGTTGCCTAGTGGTTAGCACACTGGCATGGGTTTTATTCCTGGCACTGCCACTGGCCTGCTGGGGGACCTTGGGCAAGTCACGTCTCTGCTCCGTGCCTCAGTTTCCCCATCTGTAAAATGGGGGCTAAAGATACTGACGTCCTTCAGGACATGTTTTGAGATCTATGGATGAAAAGGGCTAGATAAGAGTTAGGCCTTTTATTCCCTTGGCCTCTCCCTCTCCTCATGGGCAGCGTCGAAAACGTAGATACAGCCTTAGGTTAGCAAGTTCTCTGCTGCCATTACAGGTGTGTGTATGAGGGGAGGGGGGGGGTGTTCTGGGTTCAGCCCAAGGGACTCTGGCGTCTCATCTGTGAAACAAGTTGGGGAGGTCTCAGTCCAGTTCCCAGTGGACAGAGCCAAACCCACCCTCATGACTGGCGCTCACTGGCCCCCTTGTTGGACAGTCTCAGTAGAGAGACCAAGGCCCACGTGGGCACTGAGAGTGAACTGTGCCTTTGGCCTCAAGGCCGGAGATGGTGCCTCTGACTTGGGGGTGTGTGTGGGGGGCAGTGTGGGGAGTTTATTTTGCCAGTGCCCCTGCAGTACCCACGCTGGGAATAAGCAGAGCCCTCCCGTCAAGCCAGAACTAGACCTCACCTGAAGGCTTGCACTGTTTAAGGAGAGTGGCGGACCTAGGTTTGGTGCCCAGCTGGAGTACAAGTGCCACAATGGGCCCATCCCTGTCTTCAGACCACTCCACTCTATGGCAGGCTTCAAGCAAGGCCCCCGAGAGCAGGGGAGGGGCTGTAAATGAGGATTAAGATGCCTCGGCAGAGGTTCGGGGTGGAGCTGCTACATGCAGGGCTTGCAGATTCCCAGGACTTGTGTCTCGTTCGGATCATCTGGTCTGACCTCCTGCTAAACAGGCCAGAGTCTCACCCCCCAGCCCCGCGACTTGGCGCTATGCCGGAGTGTGTCCTTTACAAACACACCCAGACTTGATTTGAAGACTCCAAGTGTGAACTTGCCCTACCCCAGGGGAAGCTGCTCTAATGTCCCTCACTCTTAAACATGCCTCGTTTCCAGGTTGAATTTTTTTTGGCTTCAAATTCAGGCTCTTCGATCTCAGTCCCTCTGTCTGCTCCTTTAAAGAGCATTTTCCTATCCAGTCTCTGCTCCTCATAGCCCACGCTAGAGTCACCTCGGAACCTTTTCTCCAAGAAGCTACATCGACTGATCTTCTTCCATGCGTCCGGGAGCTCTTCTCTGCAGCCCTCTCCAGTTTTCCAAGCTGATCCCTGACAGCTGTAATCAAAAGCAAACCCCCAGCCTAGGTGAGGCCCAAACTAGTCAAATGTAGCTGGCTCTTTGTCCCCATTGACTGGGTTGAGATTGGGAGAAACGGGGATTGTGCTGGTCACGTCATTTGGCTGGAGAGAAAGTCCCAGTCTCCTTTTTACGCTCTCGTTCCAATTTGAGCCCCGTTGTACTCAGCGGGTGATGGGAATTGGACCTAGGGCCAGACCCTCAGCTGGTGCAAATCGGTGACACCAATAGAGCTCAGCTGACTGACACCAACCAAAGCTCTGGCCCCCGTCAGACCTTTTCAGAGGCAAGTCGGGAGGAACTCAGCAGCTGGGGAGGAGCGGGGGAAATCAGACCCTTCAGTGCGGGTGCTGTGTTTTTGACCTGCAATGCCCGCACGGTTGTGCTCCTTCTAAAACAAACAACAATAAACGCCACTTGGTAAAATAAAGAGGCAGCCTCCCTCCTGGCTTGTTACGGCGAATGCAGCGATGTAATAAGTAACACGAAACAATCACAGTCCAAATGGTTTGTTCAACTATTATTAATGCTCAACCCACTCCACACACACCCGCACACTTCACCGGCTCCTTCCCCTGCACTCGACTTCGGCTGCCGCTTCGCCGTGGCCCAGTAATGTATTGCTCCCAGCAGCGGCTTGGGCCTTGCAGCTCTGGGAGTATAACGCCGGTGTCAGCAGCTGGAAGAACAGTCTGGAATTGCCGGTCGAACGCAGGAAGCCGGGCAGAATGGTGCCACTCAATCGGCCCTGCGTTAGTAACAAACCGCCGGGTGCCGCCGAGGGGGCATTTGCTGGACGCTCTCCTTACGATTTCAATTTTGCAGGGATCTCCGCTGGATACGGTGTTTCTTTCCTGCAACGGGATTTGTACAGGGCAACCTGGCCTCCGCACACAGCGTCTGAGGAGGCGCGAGGGCAGAAGAGGGAAGCTAGCAACACTTAGGTTCTAATCCTCCGAGATGGATCACACGTGCCATGAGTTAGCCGGCCTCAGCCTGTGCCATAACGGGCAACCCGTCTCTCCATAGGTAATCCACCTCCCCGAGGGGCTGTCTACCGGGGGGACTTAGGTCGGCTTAACCATGTTGCCCAGGGGTGTGGATTTTTCACACCTCTGAGCGATGTAGTTATCCCGACCCATTTCCTAGTGTAGACCAGGCTGTAGCCTGGTGTGACATCACTCACTCCGGGATGCCAGGGCCAGGTGATTGCACACACAAGCCTCTTAGCCTGTAATGCTGGCTCCTGTACAACTCTGCCGGCCTCCCTTACTGCTCACAAAATCATCTCTGCCTCAGTTTCCCCATCTACAAAATGGGAGTAACGACCATTACTCCACCACCTTGCAGGGGTGTGAACCAGCCAGTTGCTTGGGAGTTGGTAAATGACATATGGTTCGGTTGAAGGCAGCGAAGGGCTATGGCGACCCCATCCCCGGTCATAGCCCGTGACGGAGAACAGGCCCCCGGCCCCCTTAGAGCATCTCCTCGCCCAGGCAGGATTCTAACCATGCCGGCCAACCTGTCACTCCAGCTAGAGCGTTGACCGGGCATCTGTCACCATAGCAACTCAGGGGCTTAGGCCTAGATTTTCAAAAGGGACTAGAGATTTTGGGTGCCCAACTTGAGATAACTCAACAGGGGGCCTGATTTGGGGGGGTGGGGGGGGGCTCTGCCATTCCTGAAAATCAGGCCTCTTCAAGGTGCCTCATGGTTGGACGCCCTCCAAAAAAAAAAAAAGCCTCCCTCCCCTCCTTTCCTAGCCCCCTTTTCAAACCTCGGCCATAGACGCTAGTCCCCGCCCAGGGGAGTGGAGACAGAGGAAGGGGGTTACGCCGGGAGCTGCCCCATTGTACTGAGCTCGATAGGGTGGGCTCGAAGGTCAGATCCTGGCCAGGATGGAGACCTCAGGCGAAGAAGCAGGGCGGGGGAGCGGTGTACGTCTGGGGGGCGGGGGCACCGTCTGCCCCAAGGACAGCTCTCTGCACCTTGCGGCTTTAGGCCTTGGCCCTCCCCCGTCCCCAGCCTCGTGTCCCCCCCAGCGGGCCAGACGCAGCCCCCGTCTGCTCTGCTCTGGCGCCTGCAAGGCCAGGAGGGGGCGAAACCGCCTGCGTGCTCCGAGCAGCCTGCGCGACGCTGCATCACTGGGAGTAGCACGGCCGTGTGAACAGCTGTTCCTTCCGTTCTAACCCTGCTAATATGGCAGCAATATTGCCAGCCCGGAGAGCACAGGAGGCGCTTTTGTGGCTGCGGGAGAGACAGAGAACAGTAGGCTCCAGACCAGATTCCTGCTCCACAATCTTTATAGCAGGCAGAGATTTTTCTAAGACCCCCTCCCGCCCCCATCCATTGACAAACCTCCCTCCACCCGCCATCCTCTGCTTTTTTTCCCCAGGCGATCTTTGCAGTGAGACAGGGAAGAATGAAATCGGGCAGGGGGAACGCGACCCGCCCAGATCTCCAGCAGGACAAGGATGTGACTCCCATCCAGACAAGATCAAATAAGCCAGGACTGGCTGACAAATGTACAGGCATCCCCGTCTCGCTAATGAGCGGAGCTTGGGCACAGGGCCCTCGCCGTGTGAGAGGGGGAAGAAAAGAGAGCGAGGCGGGCTCAAAGAGGGGGTCTGCGGAGCTGGCTGAGGGGTGGCCCTTAGCGTCTGGCCACAGGAAAAGAGCCGACACCTGACACAGGGGTGGCCCGTTCCAAAGCCAGAAGGGGATCTGTCAGAGATGAGGATTGGCGGGATGATCTGTGGTGCCCAGCAGGGGGAGTGAACCCAAAGGAGGGAAGAGAAGCTTCCCACTTCAGTGCCAACCCTTGAGGTAGCTCCCACCACCCTCCCCACTATCAGGCAGGGGACACAAATGCACAGGACACATCAAAGCCAGATGCTGAGCCCTGCATGGACCGTGTGCGGGCGGGATCTGCACCTAGGCCGCACGCAGGTGCAGGGGTTAGCGGAGAGGGACTCAACGCCGACCCCGGTGGGAAAGCAGAGCTGAGCTGCCGAGGGAGATGTAACCGTTCATCATCACCACATTCCAGGGGCTCAGCTCTGCAACCCCACCTGAGCTTGGATTCAGTGGGACACGGGGCGGATGGTTCCTTATTTCCTAGGCCACAAGGGAACTCATTTCATGGAGACCTGGTGAGCGATTTCCCTGGGATTGCTGTCCATGAATACAGGACACTGGCGGGCTGGTTTAATTGATTTCCGACTTGATTTCATGGGGCACAGGCAGGTGATTTCAGAGCGGATTTTGGTGGGATACCAGAGGGACAGATTTCAGTGTTTTCAGGGAGCACAATGGTCTTGATTTCATCGCCCATGGGACTGATTTCCTGGGGCACCGGAGAGAGATTTCAAAGGGGAACGGCCTCCCGCAGGCTGCAGATTTCTTGCTCTTCTGTCAGTGTTGAAAACTTTAGCAGGCAAAGCAGCGGTGATAAAAGGCCGATGCCTGATCCCCATTAGACCCGCTGCAGGGGGGCTGGACCTGGGAAGGGTCAGGGCCAGGCTGCAGGGGGAAAGGATGGCTCTTGGGCAAGAACTAAAGGCAGTTACAGGTTTCAGAGTAGCAGCCGTGTTAGCCTGTATCCGTAAAAAGAACAGGAGGACTTGTGGCACCTTAGAGTAACAAATTTATTTGAGCATAAGTTCTCTTATATGTTCCATTCTATGCAGCCGATGAAGCGGGCTGTAGCCCACGAAAGCTTATGCTCAAATAAATTTGTTAGTCTCTGAGGTGCCACAAGTCCTCCTGTTCTTTTTAAAGGCAGTAAATGACTCCTAGACTTCAAAGGCAGCAGGGACCAGCACGATCACATCTGACCTACTGCAAATCTCAGGCCCCAGCCCCTCGCCCACCCCCTCATGTCTCATCTGCATGGAAAGCAGCCGGGCAGATACATAAGGTGGGTATTTAACGCAATGCAGTTAAACCAGTGCAAACGGCTTTGCGAATGCTCTTCATTTTCATAGCTACGTGGAGTTTAAAGGCAGGCGGGCCCTTTAGACCAGCAGGCCTGACCTCCTGTATATCACAGCCATTACATTCCCCCCCTGCCCTTACCTCTGTCTTGAGCCCAATGACTGGTTTGGCTCAAGCATATTGAGGTCTGGGGGGCAGATGAAGTCAATTCAGCGTCTGTACTGGCGTCACTCGGAGGATGAGTGCTCCAGTTAAACCTGAGCAATGCCTAGCGTGGGGGGCCGTTATCCTGGCATCAAGGGGTCTTCGAGCAGTGTCGCTGCTTCGCGAGCCCATCGAAAGGAGACAAGCACCTTCCCTCTCTCCAGCACTTTCTGCCCGGCCGAGTCATGGGGAGATGACAGACCCACAGTGGCTGGTGCTAAGAACCTCCAGCAAAGGCCTTGCCTCCCTCGGACTTCCCTGGGCCCTAAGGGCTGGAGAAGGAGGGGAGGTGATGGGGGGGAAAGAGGGCTGATCTCCGACTGAGCTCTGCAACCAGCAGGAGTGGGTTTCAAACTGGCTCCAGAGACAGACAAGGAATGAGCAGGGGTTGAAGGAGACGGATTCCTCCAGCCCGAAGCCAGGGTCAGTCCAGAGCAGGTCAAAGAATCTCTCCGGGCCATCCAGCCGCTGCATCTTCCTACCTGCCGTGGAGAGCACGGCCGAAGAGCGAGAAGCACCGGGACCGTCAGACAGCAGGCGCTGGCGAGTTCCCTCCATCCCAACACCAGCCCCCTGGCACTGGCACTAGTCCAGGCGAGAGGCCTGGGATGAGGCAATCTGGGGGAACCTGAGAGTCTGTGAGTGCAGAGAGGAGGGAATGTGGGATTTCATTCTTCCCTGGACTTCAAAAATCCTTCATGAAACGGAATGTGAATCCTCCACCCAGCTCTGCTCCCAGCCTATTAGATTATTCTCTATACTGCAGGAGCACCCAGGGACCCGAGTCATGGACCCACTGCGCCAGGCGCTGTCCAGGCAGAACAGAGACGGTCCCTGCCCCAAGGAACGTACAATCTAAGTACAAAGCACGAGCCACCAGCTGGGTGCAGGCAGACGGCATGGAACCGAGAAGGCCGCACGAGTCAGCAGGATCGGATGTGGTCTCAGCAGACCAGCGACCTCACCGCTGTCAAGTTCTCTGCAGGCACCAGGGCACAGGGATACGAAGGAGGGCTTTGTGGGGGGGTTATGGAAAGGTCAGCCTGGGTTTGAAAAGGTAACAAGTGGGTGATGGCTCGGCTCTCACTCTGTGTTTGTGCTCCACCGAGCGCAACGGGCCCCTGATCTTGGTGAAGGCCTCTGGGTGTGACTGCAATAATCACAATGGGCTTTTCTCTCCCAAATTCCTCGACTCAGAGAGCTCACAGGGACTGCTCAGGGGTCCTCTGCCATGCAGTGAAACAGAGCCAGGCACCCAAATCTGGGCCCGAGAATTCTCTACCACACCCCGCCAGCCTGTTGCCGGGTGCCGGGGATTCCCGCGGACCAGCCCTTTTGCACACGCCTAATTGAATTTCACTTGACTATAAATCTTTCCGTTAAATGTAATTGAAAAACACACCTTTGGAATCATCAAATTAACCCACCATCCTCTTTATTAGAGTAATTAAGCCTTCTAAAGTCAGAGCCGGTAGCATAGGCTGGAATGCTGCATAATCCCGGCAAAGCAAACAAACTCGGAGCAAAACTAATTACATTTGGAACAGCTGTGATAATAATCCTAATTCAACCCATTTGGTGCCTAAATTCCGGAGATTCAGGCTGCGAAGGGAGGGGTGGGGGAGACACGCAGGATGCGTGGTTCGCGTCAGCCTCTCCGGGGTCGAGAGTCAGCCGGCTTTGAATCTCTGTGCCCTGGAGTTCTCCCAAAGGGATGTGGGGTCACTCACTGCACACCAGTGGGGCAAAGGGGTCAGAAGACAGCGAATCCAGCCAGCTGACAATGCCCCTCCCCCCCCGAGCTGGGTTAGCGGTCTCTACAGCTGCTCATTTACCAGTCCCTGGGGGCGGGACGGGGGGACAGCTGGGAGAAAGCAGGCATGGTCAGAGTGCAACTGCACCCTGGCATTCCTCAGCAGGGGTATGGTCCCTGCCAACAGCATTTAGGGAAGGCCTGAGGCTGCTCTAAACTACACTGGGACAAGGCTGGCATAGAACTGGGCCCAGGGTCAGGAAGGTGCAAATGGCTCCTTTGCAACCCCACCCACGCACATACAGCAGCAGAGTCCGGAGGACAGCACGTGCGGCTGACAAGTTGGTCCGATACCAGATATTCCCTCACCCGCCTCGTCTCTCTAATATCCTGGAACCGGCCTGGCTGCTAGAGCCCTGCCTTCAGTGGGTCCCAGGAGTGCCGGGAGCATCGTACCAAGCAAGGGAAAACGATGCGCTTGGGAACAAGCGCCATGGAGACGGAAAGAGACGAAGGGCTGAACTTTGGGACCGTGGCCTGAAGGGCGAGCCGAGCTCGGGCAATCGTGGAGACAGCAGGCCCATCCACTCCATTCAACGGACTACAACACCCGCTCTCACCCCCTCACCGAGGGCAGCACGCGCCAGCGGGACGGGAGGAGATGCAAACCCCAGGGCGCGGCGCAGAGGCAGCCCAAGGCCTGGGCGTTACTTCAGCGCTCGGGGGTTGCGTGCAAAGGGCTCCCGGGGTATTACCGCCCCCTCTCCCCCGTGCCGAGCAGCCGCCTGCAAGGACGCTGGCTGGCTCTGGTCCCTTCTGACCCCCACAGGGTCCTGCTCAGAGGTCAGTGTGATCCAAAGGGTGGGTCTTGTTATGGGAGTGAGCTCAGAGTCCCATGAAATCCAATCAGATTCCTCTCTCTCCAAGGGGCGGGGAGCAGCTCCAATGCCAGGAGCTCCTATCTGCATAGTTACATATGCAAATAAGGCACCTGCCAGTCCTATATTCCTGAGGTGGCTTGCCAGGGAATGGATTGCTGAGCGGTGCTCGGAAGCCACCCAGAGGGCAACGGGGACCGCCCCAGGGCATAAAGCGTGACTCAAAGGGAGAACGGCCTCAGCCCTGGACTGGCTCAGCTGCGTGAACTTGGCCAAGCCCTGCCCACTCATCTGTGCCTCGGTTTCCCTACCTGCCAAATGAGGGCTCTCCCGGAGCCTGTGCAGTGGATCCCCACACCTGATGCTTCAGTTTGGCAGAATTCCGGTTTTATAACTTGGGCGGAGAACATCAATGGTTATTTTCAGCATTGCTTAGGATTTTGACCCAGTTAAATGTTCACAGTGGCACAAAATGATGGGTTTTAAGCATTTCCCCCCATTTTTATCAATTTAAATGTTCACAGTTGTGTGAAATCATGGGGGGCAGGGTCAGACAATTATATAATGAGAGTAGATGTGGAGATTCAAAAAGTTAAAGCTTGACAAACCTCTCAAGCACAACTTGTCAAATCCCACGTCAAAACACACATATCCTGAAATCAACAACTCAGACCTGTTTTCACTACCCCTTCCCCGGCCATGTTTCAAACGCCTAATTTAGAAGCAGCGTTGCTCTTGCTTTGCTAGCTGTAAATGTTGATCATCATTAAGGGAAATTTTTTTCATTGGTTCATGTGCGTACGGTGAAATCAACACACAAATCTAGTCCTTTCCCACCTACTGATCATTGTCTGAAGAGCACAGCTGAGATCAGGGGGCACCCACTGCACTGTGCAGACCCACAGGAAGAGACAGTCACTGCTCTGAAAAGCTTCCAATCGCAACAGAAACGACAGATGAGGGGGAACTGAGGCACAGAGAGAAGAAACATGCCTAAGGTCACCAGCCAGTCAGTGTCAGAACCAAGAATAGAACCCTGATTGCTGATTGCTCAACTGGGCGGCGTTCCAGGATTCCAAGGAAGGTATTAATGGCGCTGGACATGTCACCTTGGCACCCTGCGCCATGGCCTGGGAGAGCTCCCAGGGGGAAGGGGTGGCACCGACCTCACCCCCCTCCAAGAACACACAGGGAGCGGGAGAGACAACGGTTGCACTAGCCTGTTACAATGTGCCACAAATGAGTCCGCTCCCCTGGTGGGGTGCTTTGCCGTGACAACGGGGCATTCGGCTCCAGGTACAGACAGCTGGCTGGGTAGCCTAACGCCGGACCGGGGGGGCTCCTGGTGCCCCAGGGGAGGGGAAGCCAGTGATTTAATCTAGAGCATCCTGCCGTTCTGACCAGCTGTGAGGAGCGATGCCCAGTGGCACAGCCGCGGGCCGTAGGCACCTGGGAGATCAGCCTTGAACATTCTGGGGGGCTTTCCTTGCAAGGCCCCCCCACCCCCAGCTATTCACTCACAGGCTCCCTACACCCAGCTCTGCCGCTGCCCCTCCCCTTGCAATTCCAGTCCTGCACCTGCCCCTCAATCCTGACCCACAGCTCCCCCTTTGCTCAGTCCTGCCAGTGCACCCTAGCCCAGACCTTCCATTTCCCCGTTATCCCAGTCCTGGATGCACCCCCCCAGCCGCACCCCCCCGCCACCCCTCCACACTCCCGGCCACACACATTGCTTTGCTCAGGCCTGCCTTGCAGCCCCTTTATATTCCAGTTTTAGTCCTAGGCCTGCATGGCCGCTGCTGACTATGGCCCGTCATGCGGTGACGTGGCTGAGTGGAGACCACCCAACTCATCCCACGTGTGACTTCAAATCCCTCCTTAGGCCCGAAGCCCCCGGGGAGATAAATCTAGCCCAGGGGCCCGTTGTCCCCTCCGCTCTCCTCTCTGGGCTTCAGTCTCAGGCAGCAATCGCCCTTGCAAAACTATTGCAGACGACTCCCCGTTCGGTAGCCCAGGGTGCTGTGATTCGGCCCACAGACTCATCAGCAGCAAACCACTCGCAGGCCGGGGGGAATTGTCAGATGGGCCCGGGAGGTGCAAAGCTGGTGGTGCCGCTTGAGGTCTGAATTCTCATCTCGGGGAGCTCCGCTGATGGAGTGGCTGAGAATCCCCACCCTCCTTCGGGTTCATTTGCAGGGCCACGTCTTTATATCCAGGCCAGTTTAAACAAACCAACCCCCCCACCAGCCTCTCTTAGCACAGCCACTGTCACAGCTAAATAACCTTGCATGTAGGATTGGGTTTTATTGTTCTGTAGAATAGCGTGTGTGTGTTTGTGTGGGCACGTGCCAGCTACGGGGCAATTCATTTGCAAAAGCGGCTGCAAAGATTGTTAGAAAAAAAGGGGGGGGGGCGATGGGAGGCGGTGGGAAATAAAAAGGTTATTTGCATCTTTGGAAAATACCTTGGGGAGCGTTTGCTAGCAACGTAGAGTGGAGCTTTTTATTAAAGTTGCCAAAAATTTGTGTTAGCTAATGGCTTCTTAATTCTGTCTAAAATGAGAGAAGGAAAATTATGCTATTCATCTTGTATTGGTTCGAAATCACATCTGACAACTAATCGATCATACTGTGGAACATTAACTCTTTGGATCGGGGCCCAACCTGCTCTCTCTCTCTCTCTCAATCTCGCTCGCTCGCTCTTGGCGTTAATTTAACTACTTTACTGCTGGTATTTGGCAATAGTTGTCAGGGCTTTTGTGTGTGTGGGGGGGGGGGGGGGCTGTGTTGAGTTATTTGCCTTTCTCCCATTTATAGCTGGCTTGTTTCATTTCGTTGTGATTGGTTTTCCCCCCCCGCACCCCTGTCTTCTAAACCTCTGGCTATGCCGCCCCTCGCTTGGCTTGCCAATGATTTGATGGATGACCTTCACCTGACCTTGCTTCCTCTCACCCCTGCTAGAAAAGGCAGGTGGGGTTTGGTCCTCTGCTGCCCTACTCCTTCGGCCCAATGCTCTGCAACCCTGCGGTTGGGCCTTCACTCACCATTATCCTGCATCTTACGGTGTCATTTAGAGCAGTGCAAAGGTGGAATCCCAATGAAAACATTTCACGGCCCCCTGGGGGTGACCAGAGACGTCCCAATAGTAGGGACTGAGATGCACCAGAAAAGAAAGCATCTGCATGGGGTGGTGGAGTCAGTGCCTTGTTAATTCAAGTATTTGTCTCTTCGATTCCTGCTGCAATTTCTTAGAAGCTGGGGGTGGGGGGAATAAATTGGGGACATTTTTCTCCCCAATTTGAAATTTCAGCCTAAATTTCAATGAATCCCAATTTTGAAAATTAACTAGGAAAAAAGTCCCAAATCGATCAGTTTTCCCTGCTGGGGTGTGTGTGTGTGTGTGTGTGTGTGTGTGTGTGTGTGTGTGTGTGTGNTGTGTGTGTGTGTGTGTGTGTGTGTGTGTGTGTGTGTGTGTGTGTGTGTGTGTGTGTGTAATTTGGAAAAATACCTTGCGTGTGCGTTGCAGCTTTCCCAGTGAATGAACACTGCTCTTGTTAACACCTCTCTGCAAGGAGGCCGAGGAGTTTGGCCGGGAGACTTCTGGAAAAGTGTGTTTCTATTAAAGAAGGGTTTGGAGGGAAATTTTGGGGAGTGGGGTGGGGGGCAAGGGCTGGGGCAGGCCCAGGGCTGCAGGGCAGAACTCAAAGAGACAGAGAGGGAACAAAATCCTCAGCAGATGTAAATCAAGGCGTCTCCCCCACAGCAGAGACCTACAGTGATTTACACCGGCTGAGATCTGGCCTCACGGCAGCGAGGACAATTGCATTCAAGCAGCATAATTTCCTCCTTCTGTTTGGACTGGCAGATGGGACCCAAGAGGTGACAAGAGGCAGGGTCCTGTCAGGTCCTGCACAGATCGAAAGGGTCTGTGTGGATCCAGAGCTGCAGCTGGATAATGCGGCCTGGTGCAGGAGCCCCCCCGCAAGCCGGCCGAGGGGGCAGAGGCAGGCAGAACAAGCACCCGAGATCCTTCGCTTCCTCCCCCCAGCTCCCACATCCTTGCAAAACTGTTTGTCGCAAAAATCAGTGGCCGTATGTTGCCTTCAGAGCTGACCTCCTGGAAGCCCGGAGGCAAAAGTTAATGCAAGAGCAGTTTGAAAAGTAACTGACTGGAGAGGGCAGATGAAACCATATGTCGGATCAAAACAAAATATCTAGAGCACACGTTTGGGTAGCTCACAGGGAACCAGCCATGGTACGTCTCGTGGGCCCCCCCACCGGAGCGGCTGAACGCCCCGCTCTGTAGCGGATCCTTCCAACCCCTCGGATGTCAGTGAGAGCTAGGGCCCTGAATGTGGGGCTTTGGCAGAGCTGGGTACGGGCACAGGGCTTCAGCAGCAAGGGGGCTGAGGGCCTGGCAAGAGAAATGTGGGGCCCTGATGCATCACAGACGCTGGGGTCCCATCCCCTCCCATTTCACCCCGCTTATACAGATGTTAGGTGGGCCCCCATACTCGGGATCTGATACAATTGCCCCCTTTTCTCACCCCCTTGGCAGCCCTGGCTGTGGGTGATGCTGGAGGGGCATCAGCAGAGCAGAGAGGAGGGGGCCCAGGGCAGGACTAGCAGGGTTGCTGCCCAGCGGGGTTGATTGGCAGAGTGCCTCGCAGAAGCTCAGCACCTGTCTGCGGCTCGAATCTCTCTGCCGTTATTAATCTCTGGCTTTCACGGCAGCCAAGTTGACAGAAGAACTTACAGCTAAAGATCCCGGCGACGTTAGCCCTGGCTACCTCCGCCAGGACACAGAGACCCTGAGCCCCAGCTCCTAAGAACGTCTCAGCTGGTTGGCTACTGAGAGCCCCCTACTCCTCCTGCAAAACAGGTACAACGCCTCCCCCCACACTTCACCCCGACTCAGGTGTGTGTGTGTGTGGGGGGAATTTGCCAGTCACTGCTCGAGTAGGTGGCATCAAGGACATTTCTGTGATGTGTCTTCACAGCTCACGTGACCCTCCCAGCACCTGACAGATGAAAAGCAAAGTCCCTCCCGGCTCCCCCCCCACCCCGTGTTTCTGATCTCCCCCCATCCTGGTTCAGGAGGCAGAGATCAGACCTGCAGCGTCCCACTGCCACCTTCCACCTCCAAAGGGGGCCTCTATTGTTCAGCCAGCCCAGGGGGGAGCGCTTGCCCACAGTGGGGCACACTCACCACTAGGTGGCTTCGCAGAAACAAAAAGACTCAGGGGCCGGCGTCTGGCTGCGGATAGAGCCCGGGGAGGCCTGTTGGCTCCTTGGCACTGGTTCGTGGCCAGCTGCTGATGGTTTGCAAAATCCTTCCTGATCTAGGCCTGGCCTCTCACCCTGGGTCCCGCCCCGGACCCGGCTTCCATCCTCGGGCCTGTCCTTGGGATGGACGTAAAGGGCGATTAGTTACTGAGGCTGCTGGACCCAGGCAGACTCCGTCATCCCCCCTGCTCCCGGCCTGGAGCGGAGCGGGTCGGACCGGCTCTCCGTGCTAGGTGTGGCAGGGACACTAAACTGCTTCAGTGGAGAAGGCCGGGATCCCCCTTTCGGCTTGGGGCGGGGCGGGAATTCAGGTCTCCCTGCGCCCGCCGAGGCTTGTGCAGAGATCGGGGCGGAGTCCGGCCTGGACACAGCCTGTTATTGTTCCTGGATGGGATCTGGCCGCTGTCCTTCTGACCTTTTCCTTCCCCATCCTCCTCTCTCGTCTGGGTGGCTCCGTTCCCCTAGCTGCATTTCGTTCCTGGCAGCAATTCCCACCCCCCGGCGTCTCTCCCACACGCCCATCCGCACCGGCTGCTAAAATGAGCAGCAATGGATGGGAGCGTTTACTCACTGCGGGTGTGCACTGTTCTGCTGCCTGGGCATGGCACAGCGGCCTCTTCTCCTCTGCTGACAGCTGCTCCAGCCCTGCCGCCGGGTGCCGCTCCTGTGATCCAGTCTTCCAGCCAGGGGGAAACCGAGTCCACACGCCAATCGTGCCAGAATTTCGGCCCAACCTCAAGCTTTGTGGGCCCTCCACCGGGCTCTTCAGGCCACCGTCCTGCGTGGGCCGGTGCGGGGACCTAGGCCAGCCCTCTGCTCTGGGTTCCTTCCAGACCAGGGTCCCTGGACAAAGCAGACTTGGCCTGTTTGTTCAGACCCTCTGCCCTATCCTCTGCACTGTTTCCTGCCACGGTGCCCAGCTTGGCCTTTCTCAGTCTCTTCCCAGGCTGACTCTTCTGGAGAGCTCCCAAAAGAGGAACCAAACTACTTAAAGGGAACAAAAGGTCCCACTCCAGGCCCACCTGCTCCCAGGCGGGTCAAATATTGAAGAGTCTCTAATTTGGCTTGCCAGGCCTTCCTTCCAGGACCAGCTAAAAAGATCCACTCCCTCATCCAATCAGCTACTGCTGACCTGGTCCCTTCCTCTTTAGCTCTTCCCTCCAGGCTTGACACCTGGCCCAGGTGTAACAGGGTGGGGCTGATTGGGGCCCCAGGCTTTCATTAACCCCTTTCTGGTCAGGGTGGGGTGGGGCCTGTATATCCCATCACACAATGTCACAGTCAATGTCAAAGTTCAAGCAGCATTTCAACTGCAATGCCAGCGAGATAAATTGAGGGTCAAGGGGGTCACACCTGCCTGAGTCATTGGTCCGGGCTGTCTGCAGACTCAGGAAGGCAACGCTGCAGGGGGTTTGCCCTTGGAAGGTTTCCTTCACAAGCCCAAGGGCTAGAAACATGCAGGAAGCAGAGATTTTTCACAACCAGTTGCGTGGGCCACAGTAATCCATCCGGCAGCCCAAATGCAACGAACAGGAAGTACATATGGGCCTCCCCCTTTGATCAGAATCAGGCCCATTTAGTTATAGGACCAGAAAGGTACTTATATCCCCTCTCCACTGTATTGAGCCTCGTAGCACCCCGGGAGGCAGGACAGGGTCAGGATATTAATGTCATTGTACAGAGCAGGCCCAGAGACTGGGGTCACACAAGAAGCCTGTAGCAGTGCATTGAATCAGACTCCAGACTCCTTGGGACTAGGCTAGTGCTCTAACCGCTAGCCCATCCTTCCTCTGCGCCCCCCCCCCCCTTTGGAGGGGCTCAGCCCCCCAACTTTTTGGTTAACGACCAAACGCCTGCACCAATTGCAGCGCGGGAACGGCCGACTCTCCATAGATGCCTGCCAGGCCTCTGGTCCTTCTGGCCTCCCATTTTTCCCGGCTCTGCTTCCTTGGAGCCTGCGTCTCTGGTACAGTCTGGTTGGGTTCCCCTGCTGCAGGGCCCAGTTTGGCTTAGTCTCTGCTCAGCCTCTTGGATCCCACGCTGGAGATGGGCTCTGTGTACAGGAAATGAGAGTTAAGTAGCATGTGGCCAAAAGGCCCCTGTTTCTTTCTCGGCTATTACTTGCCAGCCAGCTAGTGGTGCTCAGGGGCGTTGGAGGAAGAATTGACGCTGTACAAACCACTCCAGCGTGGGCTGAAGGGGATCTGCGGTGAGCTGACAGCGGTGCAATCGTAACACCGACGGAGCCCGGTCGTCGGCGGGCGGGATCGAACCTGGGACCCCTGGAGCTTAGCGCATGAGCCTCTACCGCATGAGCTAAACGCCAACCGGCTCTTAGCTGAGGCTGTAAAGCAGCCTCATTAACGCTCTCGAAGTGGTCTCAGTGCCCCTAGCTAGGACAGAACCCCACCCCCAGGAGGCGTGTGGGTTACACAATCACACCCCTTTCAGCAGAGGGGAGCAGTCATACGTGTGCACAGCCTTTCCCGCTCTGCACCTCCGCTCCTTCCCTGACTCATTTTCCCGTGTCCCCCCCAACCATAGACCTCCATTCCCCGAGCCAGCAAGAGAACCCAGGAGTCCTGACTCCTTGTTCTCCCAGGCCAACTGCTTGACCACATTCTCATCCCAGAGCCAGGAATCCTGACAACTACTCCTCACCTGTGTTAACCTCTGGACCCCGGTTCCCCTCCCAGAGCCAGAAGTAGACCCCCGGCGTCCCGACGCCTTGGTCTCCCTGCTCTAACCACTAGTCAGAAGCCACCGCCTGACTCCAAAAGCCGCTGCCCGGCCATCCAGCTCCCCGCATAGCTGTAACCAGCACCCGAAAGCCTGCAGAGCCCTGGCTGTTCACACACATCTTTATAGACTCGGAGAGAAGCTTTAATTACTCCGCTTGGCAAGGAGCTAACCCTTGCGCTGGATAGTCACAGCTCCCTGAGCCGCGCGGGGACTGGAGCCCCAGCCGCCTGCTCCAGCTGCAGAGCCGGGCTGCGACATAATGTCGAAGCGTTTTCAAACGTCTGTGTCAGGAGGAAATTGACCTGCCTTCCCCTGCCAGCGCGCCGGGGCTGCTGCTGTCACAGGCGGGTTGGAGGGGTGAGCCAGGCCGGGGCTGACTCGTGCCCGGCCCAGGTGAAAGGCGCTGGCTGCACTGGGCTGGGCGACACGTGACTGGACCAAGCTTTGCTGAAGCCACTGGAGTGCTGCTGGTTGACCGAGCTGGGGATCTGGCCAGGTCGGTTTAATTCTTGTCGGGCTCAGATGGGATGGAGGTGATGCCTTGGGGTTCGTGCTGGCTTCTCTGCGTGGGCTGATGTCACTTGTACAGGGGAATGTTACGCCCGTGTACCAGGCCCATGGAGTTGGCCAGTGCTTTGGAGCTGATGTGGTCCAACAGTTCAGGTACTAACCACAGGCTTGTGGTTCAATTCCTGGCTCTGCCAGATGCTCTGTGGGATCTTGGCCAAGTCACTTCAGCCCATTGATTTCATCCCCATACACATCATCCATCCATTGCCATACACACTCCTCTCTCCATCCATCCCCATGCACATCATCCACCCATCCCCATACACACCCCTCTATCCATCGCCATACACACTCCTCTCTCCATCCATCCCCATACACACCCCTCTATCCATCGCCATACACACTCCTCTCTCCATCCATTGCCACACACACTCCTTTATCCATCTATCCATCCATCCTCATACACATCATCCATCCATTGCCATACACACTCCTCTATCCATCGCCATACACACTCCTCTCTCCATCCATTGCCACACACACTCCTTTATCCATCTATCCATCCATCCCCATACACATCATCCATCCCCATACACACTCCTCTATCCATCCATCCATCCCCATACACACCCCTCTATCCATCGCCATACACATCATCCATCCATCACCATACACACTCCTCTATCCATCCATCCACCCATCCGCATACACACTCCTGTCCATCCATCGCCACACACTCCTTTATCCATCCATCCATCCCCATACACACTCCTTTATCCATTTATCCATCTATCCATCCATCCATCCATCCCCATACACATCATCTAATCTATCTGTTGCACCTCTCACTATGGTATTCCGGTGCCACGGGCACTGATAAAAACCAATCTGGAGAAGCTCTCCACTGCCTCCCCATTGCAGATGCTGTCCAGAATGGGCCCACTGGACTGTCAGGTCCCGGCCATTCGCAGCTGTTACAGGCCTGTGCAAAGAGCTGGGCTCTCACTTTGTGCCCATAACCAGCAAAGCCTCAGCGCCATTCTGACCTGCTGCATTAGGAAGCCTCACTGGGGACCAGCCAAGACTGGGAGAGGCTCATGAGCCGAGCATCGGTAAATCCCACCGCAAGGGCCTTTCTCCAATGTCACTGCCTCCTGCTCTCCACTCACAACGCCTGCTTCACGGAGCAGAGAAAACACCTCCTTCTCCCTCACTTCTTCGGGGCGCAGCTCACTAGGCTCCCTCTGAAACTGGATCCCTGGTTCCCCCCGCCCCCAGGTTGAGAGGGCACCCCGACAACACCACGCCACGCTCTGGAGCCGAGCGCCGGCGCAGGGCTGTGCCGCTTTCCCAGATGCAGCCCACTCCCTGTTTTCCTCCGGAGCCGGGCCCCCACTGTGTGCTAGCAGCGAAAGGAATCAATCACCGTAATGAAGCTGCAGCCTGCCATGCATGCCGGCTCACCGCAGGGGCACTGAGGAGAGGGAAACGGTGCCAAGTCCTCCAGACGGTTCAGAGATTCGGGGCCCGGTGCTTGCGTGAGCTGGGCCGTGCCGGAGCAGGAGGGATCTGACGGGCTGGGTTTGTCCCAAAGCAACTGCACCTTGGCAACGGTCACGTTCATGTGGCATCAGAATTGGGGGGGGGGCAGGTACAGTCTCTCTCCTCCCTGGTCCCCCCACACTTCTTTTCATAAAGCTCCAAGATGGCAGACAGGGCCGGAGTTTGGCCGCCACACAGGAATGGGCCCATGAGGTGGCAGAGACCTTCCTGTTCCCTGGCTGACGGAGTGCCAGGCTGGGTGCTGACAGGGGACTCAGTGGATCTGCTGTTGGCAGCGCTCCCTCCCCTCCCCCAGAATTCACCCGGAACGTTACAGCCCAGCTGGTCAGTGGGGATGGCTCCCACGCCCATTGCACTGCAGGGCATTTACATGGAGAGTGGGCTGGGTCAGGGCGGGAGTCACCCTGTCACAGCTCAGCAACCCCGCCCAGCATTCAACACCACCACCACCGCCCTCCCCCAGAACAACCAACGGTACCTCCACCAGCACAGCATCATACCAACACCTCCACCATCACCACCACCCAATACCGCCACCATCTCCATCATCACCATCACATTAATACCATCACCTCCATTATCACAACACCACCACCGTCACCACCACCCAATACCTCCACCATCTCCATCATCACCCAATACCTCCACCATCTCCATCAACACCATCACCCGGCACCTCCATCCATCACCATCACAATGATACCATCACCTCCACTATCACAACACTTCCACCATCACCATCACTCAACACCTCCACCATCTCCATCACCACCCAATACTTCCACCATCTCCATCAACACCATCACCTCCATCCATCACCATCACATTGATACCATCACCTCCACTTTCACAACACCTCCAACACCTTTAACATCACCCCAATTACTCCACTATCACACCTGCACCATCGCCATCACACCAGTGCCTCCACCATCCTCACCCCCCAACACCTCCACCATCACACTGACACCACCACCATCACCACATCTCCACTATCAGAAACACACAGACACTTTTAACATCACCCCAACACCTCCAACATCACCCCAACACCACCACTGTCTCACTGACACCACCACCACCAGGCACCTCCAGCATCACACCGGCACTGACACCTCTACCCTCACACTGAATCTAACAGCTCCACCATTATGTCATCACCCATCCACACCTCCGCTTTCACTTTGCCACTATCAGCTCCCCCTGTGCTGTCACCCTCAGCTTCACCCCCATCGACACCCACATTCCCTTCCAGTGTCACACAAGGTAGTGGGACTGGTTTGGAAATGAGCTAGGGCTCCTCTCTCCACGGTGCCATGTGTGCCGGCTCTGTGGCAGGGCGAGCCACCGATCTTCTGGAACCAGCTTCCCTGCGGCCTGGGCTCAGACCCTGTTTATTGGAGTTATGTGCTGCCTGCTCCTTCAGACCCGAACCAGCTCTCCCTGCATCAGCACCGAAGCAAGGGACCGGAGCTGTTCCATCGGGACTCTGTATCCCAAACAGCAGCAGAAGAAAGATCGGCAACCCACGGAGTCCAGCCCACTTCCAGGACATTTCAGATGAAGTGATCTTCTCCCCGGAGATCTCTCCTCCCCGTGGTGTTTGCCTATTGATGGCCAAGCACCATAGCCTCTGCTCAGCTCCTCCCCACAACGCCCATCTGTGGATCATCTCACCTCCTACTGCCATTGAGAATGACAATGCCCCACTGGTCTAGAACCACCAGCTCTCTTAGGGGAGCAAAAAAAGGACATAGTCCCTGGTTGAACTAGCAGGAGCCGTCCTGAGCTGGTCCCAGCTGGGACTCACCTCCCCGGGCTGGGCTGGTAGGAGGGGGTCTGAGCGAACAGTCACTCTCCAGAGATCTTACAGATGCCTCATCACATGGACGGATGCCCTCATTTCCTTTGGCGTGACTTGATCCAGAGTCCAGAGTGTAGGACTGACAGCCAGTAGCTGTGGCGTTCCAGCCCCTGACACCCACTCTCTCTGAAGCTGTGAGCAAGGTACTTAACTCCTCGGCCTCAGTTTCCCCATCTGTGCAGTGGGGATGGGATATTTCCTCCCCCCTGGGGAGCTAAGGGGATTAGGTAACCTCCATGCAAGGGGTTTGTATTCCCACGGGTGATGGAGTGCGCCCTGATGTGGGGTGTGCAGGCTCTGAACTAGCCAGAAAATACAAAGCCCGTTTTGTGAAAAGTGTCAAGGTTCCAACCATTTTTTCCCCACCCCGACGTGGAATGAGACTGAGACTGGTCAATATTTTTCATGAAAAACTAAAAGGAAAGAGAGATGCCCACGCCCAGTTGGCCAACAGCCCAGTTGGGATACAGCAACCACAGGGTCAGACTCTCAGTCCAAAACATAGAACGGAGGGATTTGAACCCAGAACTCCAACAACCCTGGAAAGTGTCCTAACCAATGGGCTCTTAGCAAGGTTACTATTGGCTGCGTGCTGGCTCTCGCGCTCCCTAGTTCTGACCACAAATTCCACCCGGGCCCTCAGAACCTTCCCGACGAAACTTTAATTTAAATCGATACGTTTCC
Source organism: Trachemys scripta elegans (assembly GCF_013100865.1). Taxonomy (NCBI): domain Eukaryota; kingdom Metazoa; phylum Chordata; order Testudines; family Emydidae; genus Trachemys; species Trachemys scripta. The sequence goes on along the minus strand of NC_048320.1, from coordinate 12,780,203 downwards.
GTGAAAAGTTTTCGTTTTGATGCAAAAACGCAGGTCGAAAAGCTCCGGCCCAGCTCTCCCCTGACCTCGTGCGCAAGGCGACGTCTTTAACCCATGCAGGCAATATTCTGAACTTCAGGTATATTACTTACATTTAGATGTCCCACCCGACACCAGGCAGCCCGTCACGCTAGGTGCTGCATAAACACATAAGCGCCCGTTGCCCTGAAGAGCTTACAAATCTAAACAGGGAACGCAGGCGGGTCTAGAAGCAAAATCTGCCGAGTCTCCAGGCCTGTGCTGCACTCACAAGCGCTCTCCGTTGAGATCACCCCGGGCTGTGATTGGAACAAAGCCTCTTGCCCTGCGATGATGAAAGCAGTGTGTTGGCGGTTTCAATGTCATGGGCTGGAGAAATGGCACCCACAAAGCAGAGGGATCGTTTGTAAAAGGCCTGAATGCAATTGAAAATCCCAGGCTTGGCTTGCCCAGGGCTCTGAGCCTGCCAGCACTGTGCGCAGGGGAGTTCCCTGGCTCCTGTGAGTCAAGCTACGGGCTTCTGTGTTTGCAGGATCAGCCCCCCCCTCGGGTTCTGGGCGTGATCTGTTCCCATGGAGGTCAATGAGTTGGTCAGGTTTGGGCTCTATTGGGTATGTCTACACAGCAATTAACCAGCTGCCGCTGGCCCGGGTCAGCTGATTCAGACAGTGGGGCTGAAAAATTGCCGGGTAGACGTTCAGGCTCGGGCTGCAGCCAGGTTCTGGGACCCTATGAGGAAGGAGGGAGGGACCAGCCCGAGTCCCCACGTCTACACCACCATTGGTAGCCCCACAGGCCACACCTGAGTCAGCTGACCTGGGCCAGCTGCGGCCATGTCGTGGGTCTTTTATTCCAGCGTAGACTCCAGCTGCAAGCCCATCCCTCACGCATGTGCGCTGACTGCCCCCCTCCCGGCTGTGCCCCCCTCCCATGCAGGCCTGAGCCGGCGCTGTTCACATAGGGGGAGTTTGGTCACCAATTGCAGTGCATGCAGGATTGGAGCTTCTATAAACAGCTCCTAGCCTTTCCATTGCCCCACCTCCCTCTGGTAAACAGTGGTCCTCTAGCACCAAAATCCCGGGATGGGAAGGCCAGGCCAGGCCCATTACAGTCATCGAGCACGTCCTGCTGCATACCCAGACTAGAGCATCTCCACCCCAAAATAAGGCAGCTATTCAAGGGCCAGCCAGATTTGAACCAGGGACTATTTGATCAGCATTCAAACGTTCTACCACTGAGTATAACCCACCGCTAAAAAAGCATCTGTAACCCTGCTACATATTACGTCTATGAGACCTGCTCCGCCGGAAGCACTTAAAAACTCACCTGCAAAATCTTATCGAAAAGGGTAAAAGTGTCTTCTCTCTCCTATTTCTTTGGAACCTATGAAATTATCATCTCAACCCTCATGCTCCAGGGCACAAACCAACTTCTAACCTAGTGGGTCAGGAAGAAACTTCTTTTATTGACTAGTTATTCAATTTAACTGTCCACTTCCGAGACCCAGCTCTCCAATCAGGGAAGGCTGGCCAGAGAACAGAATGATCTAGGGTCGACCCTCCGTTCCCCTTAACTCTGACCTCACTGACATTGACCAACTTCAAGAGCCTCCCACGTATGTGTGTGTGTGTGTGGGCACTCTCTGGCATCAGATCCCTTCCCTGGCATGGAGCATTCACCAATGCCAGGCAACTTCTGCCTGCCCCCACCCCCCGCACACGCACACACACATCATCCAAAAGAAAACAAGAAGCCCAGCAGCGTATTCCTTCCACATCCATCCATGCCCATCAAATTGCCGAAGAGGGGAGGGTGCGTTTGCGGTGGTGATGGGGGGTGCGATATTGTTAGCTTTTGACTGGGTCCCTTCTGTGCATTCGCTCTCATTTAAAATTCCGATTTAAACCAAAGAGCCTCTTTAAATTTCCGCATTAGCATGCCGTTTGTATGTTAGGCCAAGATGCTGGGGACGCGTTTGGCAGGAGCCATCCTCCGACAGCTTTTGCCAGCAATAAAACAACACATGAATAAAAGAAAGTCAGTCGCTTTGGCACATGATCGCAAGGTAGCTTTGTACTCGGGGAGGATCGACGAGCAGGGCCGGGGGGGTGGGGCGCATTGGGAGCTCAGTTCTGGGGGGTTCGGGCCCCCTTTGGCACTGTGCAGTGGAATGCAGGGGTTCTGCTGAGGACCGAGAGCAGAGCACGATGCATTTGCAAGGGGCAGTTTGAGCACTTTTATTATCAAAGGGAAGGTCTCTCGCTCGCTCGCTCCCCCTTAGCCCAGCCCCCACTCCCCTCCCTTTTCCCCCTTGGGTGATATCTTCCTTCTTGGAGGGGACAGATGTCTCCTTTGATGAGGACATGAGGATTTGGCTGGGATCCTGTTCAGCCCAACTTCATTAATGGGCTTCCACTGAGCTGGGGAACAGGTGGGGTCAGAGCGTGATCAATTCTCCAAAGAGCGTCTTCGCGCATAAAATACGACGTGTGGGATGGTTCTGACAGACCGAAGGACGGGGAGAAAAGCCGGCTAGTTACTCACAGGCGAGGGGCAGCTCTCTCTCTCTCTCGCGTGCGCACAAACACACAGACACGGCTGGGTTTGTACAAGATGGATCGATTTAGGCCTCTGTTCATTACAGGGCTGGGGCAATAGGGCAGGATCTTTGAATCATAGAATATTAGGGTTGGAAGGGACCTCAGGAGGTCATCTAGTCCAACCCCCCTGCTCAAAGCAGGACCAATCCCCAGGCAGATTTTTACCCCGGTTCCATAAATGGCTCCCTCAAGGATTGAACTCACAACCCTGGGCTTAGCAGGCCAATGCTCAAACCACTGCGCTATCCCTTAGTTCTGCCCAGGCCAGCCAGGGCACAGTCCCCCTGCCAGAAGGGGAGCCTGGTACATCTTCCACCGTAACAAGTGAATGGGGCTCAGGGGTTGGAACAGCATCATATGTTCTTGCATGAGCCCCACTGATACTGACAAGGATCTTTGTTTATCTGTTCAGTAGCGTCCCGCCACGATACCTTGGCATGACACCCTCTTGCCTACTGTCCAGCCAGTCCAGCTGGCCCTGATCCCTAGGTCTCCTCCCAGCAAATGGGCACTAAGCTATTTGTCCCCAAAACGATTCCAAATCTTCCACGCTCCCAGGTTATTAACACCTGCTTTTCCTTCCTAAAGCATCTTACCTGGCAGAAGCCTAGAGCCCTTTAGATCCATTCAGTCACCGTGCCTCCCGGCGCTGTTATCAAATAGCTGGCTTTATTCCAGATGAGTAAACTGAGGCACGGAAGTTAAGTGACATGCCCAAGGTTATCAGTAAGGGGTAGATGTGAGACTAGAACCCAGGAGGCCGGAGTCCCGCCCCTCTCCTCTAACTAGGAGGCCTGCTGAACCGATCCTGTTGAGGATGAGCTGCCAGGGGTGGGTTGGTCAGAGGCAGCAGCTCTATCTGAGATGCTGTTAAGTTCAGTGCTGCGGTTTCCTTGTGGAAGGCTGCAGATGCCCCCTGCCCCCGAGCCGGCTGGGATCAGACAGGGGCCGGGGCAGGTTTGGAAGCACCGGTGGAGGGGCCGGGGAAGCGCCACGATCTCAAAACAAGGAGTTTGCTCTAGACTGTCAGCAGCTGCTCGTGGTTGGATCTGAAGAGGCCTGGTCCAGCTCCTTCTGCTGAGAGATCCCAGGCCAAGAGGGGGATGGGCGCGGGGGCAGCCCCTTCCCTCAAGCAGGGAGGGGACATGAGCAGCCTCCAACATGCAAGATTCACACCCTCCCGCTGCCAAACCCATAAAGCTGGCGTCATGGGCTCTCCCATAGCGCCCTCCACCCCACTCCCCGGGCAGATCCTTTCGGCAGTAAATTCCCCCATCGGGAGCCTCCCGGGTTGAAATACCATTCCAAGACCCCTGAGCCAAGGCCTGCCCCAGATGCAGGGCCTCTGTGTGCAGCCAACAGGCACCTGATTCGGGTTTTAACGGCCAGGATACAGAGGGGCTGGGGAAGCAGGCCCAGAGCAGGGCCCACTTACTGTGCCAGTCTTGGGCTCCCGCCTACACACACAGCTCCACTGATATCCTGGGGCCCCGGGCTTGAGCCCTGCAGGAGACATCAGGGCTCAGGACTTCAGGCCCGACTGGCCAGCTCCAGCTTATTTTAAGCTCTGCTGATACCCCTCAGTCCCACCCCACTATCCCAGCCCTGGGCTCTGCATCCAACCACACCTCCACTAACACCCCTCGATCCTGACGCTCGTCCAGTCCTCCTCCCTCTCTGCCAAAGCTCCGTTGCCCTGGCAGGCTTCCCCGGCCCTGCTCTTGCAGCCCCCGCTTCTGGCCATGGGTTCACTTGGCTCCTATCACCACAGGATCCGAGCTGTCACAATCTCTTCCAGTCTTTCTCCTCCCATTGCACAGCAGGGGACCTGGGGCCCAGGGAGGCGAAGGGAGGCACCCACAGTCACGCCGAAAGTCCAGCAGAGCAAGGAATTAAACGCACGTCTTCCAAGTCGCAGGCTAGTTCTCTAACCCCTGCACCCTCCTTCCTCTGCTGCTCCAGCTCCCTGCTTCTCCTGCACAAAGACGGACCACGGGATTGGACGGGATCATTGGCCTTTGAGCCAAGCCAGCATTGGACACCGAGGCTCCTGCGAGGAAAGTCCTGAGCTCCCCGTCGCCAGGCCAGGCTTCCCGGCCCGCTGCCCCCAGGCCCCGCTCAGTGCACTCACGCAGCCTTTCCGTTCTCAGTCTGGTGGGGTTTTCGGTTTCCAGCTTCGTTTCCCGGAGTTGAGTGAAGGTTTCTTCAAAAACAAATGAAAAAGCCCCCAAAATAACAGTCATCGACCCCCAGGCCCAAAGGCCCCAGTGCCAGGGACTGATTCAGAAAAACGAAGCGGGTGTTGCTAAGCAACAGGTCTCTGCAGAGGACTATCGGAAATGGCAGCAGGACGCCCTCCTGCTGGGAGGCACTTTTGGACCAGTTGCCCAGGATCAAGGCGGGCGCTGGGTTCACTGATCTGAATCCGGGGTGAAAGGGACAATGGGCTTGAAGCAGCAGCGGGGCTGGGCTGACGTTTCTCATGGTTTTTTCCCCCAACAGGGTTCAACATAACGACAAGAATTTGCTCTTCTCTATCCCCGTACAGCTGTGTCACCATGCACTTTGCAACCAGGGGTGCAGCCCCATAAACCCACATCATGGCAGGGAGGTTTGACTCAACCTCCATTTTACACATGGGGAAACTGAGGCAAAGTGACTGGCTCCAAAGTTACACCGTCAACCTGGGTTACAAACTCCAGACTCCTGACTCCCAGTCCTCCTTCCTGGCTAACCTGTCTCAGAAAAGATCTAGCAGAAATAGAGGGGGGTTGGTGATAGGTGACGAAAATGGCTAGAAGTCTGGAGAGATTTTTGCACGAAGAGGGGCTGGAATGATTGGAGCGGTTTAGACAGGAGACTTACTAGAGATCTACAAAACAACGACTGCCATTGAGAGGTAAAAAACAACATCTTTCAGTTTTCAAAACCACACAATGAAAATCCTGCTTTCTCCATATTTTCATTTCATCCCACTCTGTCAGTGGCAAAGGGGGGGGGGGGGGAACGAAGTAAAAAAACAACAACAACAAAAAAGAGAAAATCCAGAAAATGACAAACTTTTTCACAGGAAAGTTTGAGAAAATGAAATTTTTAAAGGAAACGCATGAAAGCGGCTCACTAATTACATGACACATTTGCCACACCTTTGATAATTAGCCTGTATAACTCATTGTCACTAGACATCTTTGAGTTTAGGATGACTCTGGACACTTCTATGGAGAATGAGATCACCCACACTTGCATTAGAGAGGATGAAAAGCATTTTTTTTTTTTTTTAGAAGATATAAACTCTTGTATCAGCTCAACTGGTAACCGACAAGAGTTGAGGGAAAACTTTCCCTACAGGTAGGTTATTCCATAATTGACCACTGGGGGGTGTTTCTTGCACCTTCACCTGAAGCAACTGGTGCCGGACACAGCTGGGGATGAAATACTAGATGGAGCAGAGTTCCTCGTGAGAACAGTGGCTGCACACTGGCCCCGCTGGCCTTCTCAGGGAGGCAGATAATTGGCCCACAAGGAATGATAACAAATGGGAGACGATGGCTCTTCCAGATGGAAATTCTGCTTCTCAGATCAGATGTAATATTGTGATGGGCACATTATAGGTAGCTGTTGCCCCTTCTTCTGACTCCAGTATCCCACTTCTGCCACCATCCTCACCCCTTTGCCCAGGCATAGCAGGTGTCCCACGCCTTGCAAGTCAGCTTCCTCACAGAGGAGAAATGCGTGTCACGGAGTTGGGGTTTGCTCTGTTTTCACACCCCCACCAGTCCTGCAGTGATGACACAGCACACAGGCAATCCCTGCTCCCAGGGATCTCAGCCCAGGGTCAATGCTCCGTTCCCGAGAAGCAGTTGAATTTGCTCCAGTCAGAGCTCGAGGCACAGTGCAAACTCCTGCTGCTTGTACGGCTCCCAAAACCGCCTCTGCACAAAACCTTGCACAGCCCCAAACTTACAATACCCCCCAGCATGGTCTTCCCAAGAGTCAAGAACTGTGTGCAGCAGCACCACGAACACCGGGCAGTGTGGGGACTATGACACAGTTGATTCGTGCTGATCTCACCCCATGGGGGAGCAGCGGCGTGCACACCAGCCCTTCCTCTTTTCTCTCCCGGGTGGCGTCAAAGGAATGGAACACGAAGGCCCTTTGGAAGCGGCTCGTGGGGGGCTCCCAGGGGCTCAGAGCCTGCATCTATGGCCTCCGCCACTGGAAGATTGGCTGGTGTCATCCGTGGTGCGAGACTGGTTTACACCAGCCGAGGATTTGGCTCAGATCTCTAAGAGCCCCGGTGTTGAGACACAGCTAAAGAAGTGGGGGGGGGGGAGGCTGCTTGGCAAGCAGGCTAGCCCCCTGGCATGGCGCTGGGCGCCCGTGTCCAGCTCTACTGATCGTGCGGGGTGGGGAATACCAACCCACTTGGGGTGCAGGGAAGGAGGGAGACTGGCGCCTCCTGCTGGCTCTTTAAAGACAGCTTCGGTCTCAGTCACCTAGGACCCCCCCCCTTGCCCTTCCCCCATCCCTTCCAGCCAGATTGGTGAATGCTGCCGGGCAGGGGGAGGGGGAGGGGGCGCTCACTGGAGGGGAAGGAGAGGAGATAGGCTGTAAAGGAGATTGGCGAACATCTGGCCCGATCTGGAGTGACTCTTGGTTCAGAGCCAGGAGGAGGAACCATTCTCAGACGCTTTGGCGGGGCCTGGGGGTGAAGAGGAACCACACGGCCTGTACAAACCAGACTGCGTAGGAGAGTCCGTGGGGAGATGCCCGGCGGGGTGGGAAAGGGAGGTGGGGGGGGTTAATGGGGGAGGGGAACAGAGGCAGCTTCCTAGCATGAGACAAGTCACCTGAATTTTTGAAGGGACGAAAGTGGGGCTCTTTGACCTCAGCGGGAAGCTGCCTCCCCCCCCCCCCGCCCCCCGAGTGCCAACCCCCCAGGAGCTTCTGTGGCATGTGAACGTGGCAGGAACTGGCCATCCTAGGTCAGGGCAGCGGGAAGAGATTAATGAGGCGGGGGGGCAGAGGATGGGAAGGGAACTCCCCCTCCCGCCGCCCCAGCTGTCAGCACCGCCAAGCTGGAAGAGGGCAAAGGGTCAGGGCAGGACGAGCTGGAGCCGCTCACGGTGCTGTCTCTTACGGCGCGGCAGGGGATACCCGGACGCCTGGGTTCCAATCCGGCCCCTCGTCGACTCAGTGGAATGACACCAGGGCTTTGTGTGGAGAGCTGGGCTGACAACGGCTGCCCCCTTTCTGAGCCGTGGGGGGGGGCTGGGCACAAAGACTGGCTTCAAATGTCCAGAGCCTCCCCACGGGTCCAACACAGAGCTCCTCCCCGCAGCCACCAAGTGCCCATCACCTGGGTATCCAGGCCCGGCCGCTCTCTCCGCGCAGCCAGTCGAGAGGAATAACTCGAGACAGCAGGTTCTCATTTGGCTGCCGAGGAGTTTTGCCCCCGTGCGCCGCGCCAGACGCTGTCCAAACCTGGCCAATTAACTGGCCTAAGGGAGAGGAGGTTCAAAGTTCCTCCAAACCAACCCCCATCCCCCGCCAGCTGCCCCCCCCTTTTCATTTAACCCTTTAACTTTCCGAACCAACACGCCGGCCCGGGGGTTAAACTGGGGGCGAGGCAGGATAGAGGCATAGATGCCACTGCCAGAAGGAACCATTGTGATCATCTAGTCTGACCTCTCCTATGCCACAGGGCAGAGGCCTTCCCGACATCTGCGTGCAGTAGGCTGCAGAATCCAAGCCAGACGCACAGGGCTGGGTTTTCTCTCACGCCTTGGAGGCTGGGGGTTCAGAAGGAGGGCGCGAATCACCCCCTTATTGCCCCCCTCCCCGCTGCCCAGCACGCAAAGGCCAAAACCCCAAAAGCCTGCCCGCCTCAAGACGGGCGAATTAAGATATAGAATATTAACGTATGTCAGGAATAAATGACTGCCACAGAGGCGCCTAATCTGTTTTTCTAATATGACCACAAGCAGAGAGTTAGTGGAATTAGGACGACAGCTGCTGTGGGTTTTTTTTTTTTCCCTCCCCTCCCTCTGTCTCTCTCTCTCCTCCTCCTCCTCCTCAGCGCTCCACACACCGATAGAAACGGTGCCCTTCACTCTATTTCTCTTCATCTTCCTCCATTCTGCGCCTTTTCCGCAGGCTGTTCTGCCAGAACTGGCTGTCGCTGGCGTCACACCTTACTGCTTTTAAAGATTGCTCCGCAGAGAGCTGGGGAAAATGGCAATTTTGTGTTGATGCAGGCTGGCAGCAGTTGGGAGCAGGGGAAAGTGAAGAAAAGTTGGAACCTGTGCCAAGTTTTCCCTCGGGAGAGATGCGGGGGGGGGGGGGGGGGGGGGGGAGGAGGGGGGGGGGGGGGGGGGGGTGGGGGGAGGGCCANGGATGGGGGTTAGCAGTGGGGTGGGGGGCCAGGGCGGGGGGGGGGCAGGAGGGGGGGGGGGGGAAGCAGGGGGCGCGGACGGCGGGGGGGGGGGGGGGGGGGGGGGGGGGGGGGGGGGGAGGAGGAGAAGAAGAGAGAGACACACACACACTGAGAGGACACACACACACATACGCACAAGACACAGATGATGGCTTATGTATGTTAGAAGCCCATGAATTTAGAAGCCCTTTTGAAATCTACCACCACGACTCTAAGCATGTGCCAACGCAAGACATGGAGCTGTATGTTGCAGTGTGTGTGTGTGTGTGTGTGTGTGTGTGTATGTTCCTTTTTTTTTTTTGGATAGCAGTAGAATGCAGTATGCAAATGAGATGGTTATTACCGCAATGTTCGTCAAGCTGAGCTGAGAAGACATTAATAGCCTGATGAATATGCATGTGAATTTGTTAATTAAGTTAATTATTCTGCTGAAAATGCATTCGTCTTCCAAGGACATTTTCCCAATGATTTTTACATGCTTCAGTCATTAGTCATGCTATATTTTATCAGGGAAATGAGTTTGCTTAAGTTGTAAAGAAAAAGAAAAGAAGGTAAAAAAAAAAGGGGAGGGGAAATGAAAAGACAAAAAGAAAGAATAAAAGTTGAGAAATGCAGAATTTATTACCAGAAAAAAAAAGTTTGGAGAAGTCTTTGCGATTTGGAAACAAACCCAGAATTTCTTGCGGGGGGTGGCTTAGGGTAAATTCTACTTTGCCATTTTCCTCTCTCTCTTTTCTTTTTTCTTTTTTTTTTTTTTTTTTGATGACAAACTTTTTTTTTTCCGGTGCCAAATTTCCAACACATTAATTAATTGTTGTAGCCAATTAACTGTAGTTGTGCAAATGAGTTTAGCACTAATTACCATGCAGCGCTTGTAATCACATAAAAAACTTGCTGAGAGAGAGCGAGAGAGAAGGGGAAAGACAGAAAGAAAAAGAAAGAAAGGAAGAAGAGAAGTGATGCATTTAAAGGCCCAGTGCCTCGATTCCACCCCACGCCCCTCCACAGGGGCAGAGCTGAGGGGAGTGGAGTCGTAGGGGGAGAGTCCTGGATGGATGAGTAACAGCGGAGAACGCGCACGAGCTGCCTTTTGTCTCCTAAACGCTGGTGGGATTTTAAGACTACGACTCCAACTCCAGCCGCGATGATTAAATCAAGTCATCTCCGCTTTACATAATATTTCTGCCGTTCCTTTAATTCCACCGCTCGGCAAGGAATTAAAGCAAGTAGCCCCCGATGGAAACGGCGATAAGCAGCCTGGTTGCAGACCTCTTTTTCATAGAATTGAGGAGATTTGTATCCTTCCCTTTGCTCCCCCACTCCCGCCCCGGCCAACAGAGGCTGGGCGAGGTAGTTTTGCTAGTTTCGAAGTGAATTTAGCACCTGGGAAAGTTGACAACGCCAGGGGATTATGGGATGACCTGGGCGGTGGCTGTGCAGGCTTCCAGCTCATACGCACACTCCGAGCCTCGGCTCAAATTCAGAGCCACCATTGCCATGGGAATTTGGTCTCCAAGGCCTGTTAAAACCCTTCAGCTGAAACTCACCTGCCTTGCTCTTACGTGTATTACAGTAGCACCTAGAGGTCCCCAGCTAAGATCAGGTCTCATTGTGCTGGATGTGGCACGGAGGAGACGGCCGTCCCTGCCCCAGAGAGCTTCCCATCGAAATAGGCAAAGGAAAGAGGATTCTACCCAATTGGCAGATGGGGAAACTGAGGCTTGAAGAGATGGAGTTTGTGCCGGAGACAGGAATTCTGCCCCAGAAACCCAGTTTCCTACAGGCCAGGCCAGCACCTTACCCACAAGCCCATACAGCCGGGTCACCAAACAGGCATGGGACCATAGCCACGTTGGGTTGCTGTTGACCTGAGTCATAACCAAGAGATGAGAGACTCCGTACCCCACTCCTCCTAGCCTGCCCATCTTTTCTTTCTTTGCCCTATAAACAATAGCAATGCTGAAGCTCCATCTCCTCCCATCTATTGGCAGAGCATGACATAGTCCGAGCTCCTAAGAGCTTACAGGGTAAAGGCCCAACCCAACTCCCAGCCAGACAGCGGGCCCCAAGGTGGGCAAGACACAAATGCCAGAGCGGTTATCACAGACAACCCTTTGAGTCAGCGAGGGTGTGGGGCCCGGTGGGTCAGAGCAGGAAGACAGAGCTGTAGGGGGCTCGTGGTCGAAGGCTGGGAGAGGGAGGCCAAAGGAGCAGCAAGGCAAAGAACAGAAGAGCGAAGGGAGTGAGAGCCAGTGATTTTGATATTCCGGTTACAGTTGTGCCCCCGCCTCAGGCTGGTGGTAACATGATGGCACCACGTGCTGTTTGCAGCGGGTACAACCTATCGGCATCAGCTGCACCCAGGAGAGGGTTTCTCAGGCAGAGTGACTCAGGGAGGGATCAAGCTTGACCAGCCATAGGCTCATTGTCTAAGAACTGCACCACAACTGGCAATAAGCATTTTGCCAAGATCTAACTCCTTTACATTCAGATAAACACAACACCGGACTCATGGCCAAGCAAAGCATCCGGCCATTTGGAGCCCACAACTCACAGAGAGGCCACACCTTCCTCTTCAGCGATGGAATCGGCTCACCATCACCACAACTTCCATTCTAGGAGCAGAGGAGGAAACTCAAGGCCTAATCCTCCCACTCGATAAATCTAGGGGCTCCTTGTCACTTGGGGGACCCTTGAAAAAAAAAAAATCACAAGCCAGCAGAGGCAACCAGGAAGTGCAGAAGGGCACGGACATTTAAGAGACCACTTACGAAACACCTCCCCACCACACACCTGAATGCACACCCAAAACATTCGCCAAAACTTTTTTGAACCTCCCACATGGTCCAGGCTGGGACTGAGGTCCCAGGCTGGTTATTGGCTCTAAATCAGTTGTACTGCTGTCCACAATTCCTATTTCCTATCAGGAAAACCCAATGGTCTTTGATTTCTGCTGGCACAGGGTGGCATGAGGGGCAGTTACAACCGTCACGAGCTTGGTCTCAGCCTCTGTGCCAGGGAGCTATTTCTGTCTCAAGCACTTGCTAGTCTCCAAACGCTGATGCTTCCTCTAGCAGTAGATTCTAGAAGCCTCGTTGACCCAAGCACAAACTCACCTCTCCACCCGGTGGAGCTGTTTCATGTCCTGCTTTGTTGGGATTGTCTGGGGGTAAACTCAACCGCGATCCACTTTGCAGAAGTCCCCACAACTGGAGTGAGCGCCAAACCCATGGGGGGAGCAGAACCAAACAGTCACGTGACCTGCATCAATAGGGGTGTGAGGGCAGATTTGCTCAAGATGTGCATTAAGGGATACAAAGCCAAACAGCTCAGATACACACTGTGTGTGTGTGTGTGTCTGTGTGTGAAAAATGCTGCAGCTGCACCCATCCCATCAGAAAGAGCTTTGGTTTTAGCTCCTCTCCTTATTACCCTAATGCTTTTCATGCACCCAAGCAACTGAGTTGCCTCTGGCAGGTGGGGGACTGGGAGAGGAGAGACAATGCGTGGACTGTGAGACTTCCTGGGCAAGTCACTTAATTGCCCCGTGCCTCAGTTTCCCCAGCTGTAAAATGGGGGTGAGGATCCGTTCATGCTAGCAAAGGAGAGCTTAGCATTCACATCCGGGCTGCTTTCCACAGGTGCTGAGCGCAGGCAGCTCCTCTCACAGGAATGCTCTAGACACGCGGAACGTCTGAACACACATGAGTAGCTGGCTATCAGACGAGGTGCCAGGGGTTGGCGCTCAACAGTACTTAGCATCATTCCTGGGGTTTGTCTAGCTAAGAACCGATTGTGAGACGCAAACGGCTTTCCACGGAGCTCTTCCCAGCGCCCGTTGACATGAGCCATGCCCACTGACCCCAGCCAGCCACGGGCAGGGCCGTCTGGATTCCAGCTCCCTCATCCCCCCAAAGATCTGGCCCCATCAGACCAACCAGGGCAGGAGCACAAGTGTGTAGGTCACAGGCCAGTAGAGTGCAGCGCTGCACACAAGCCATTGCACAGAGCAGCGATGGAATCGGCCTCACAAGTGAAATCAGTTGGTTGGTCTGCGCTTAGTCCAAAGTCTGCACCACGGAAGAACCACCAGAGGACTGGAAGTGGCCTCAAGAGACGGTCCAGAAAAAGGGGACGCTACAGGCCTAGAGGCAATGGCAAATCTGTACGGGGGGGGGGGAGCCCCAGATTGTATCCGAAGGGGGGGGCTGTAGGTCAGGAATGAAGAGTCCTGGCAGAGCTGTGAGGCCCCAGAACTGGAAGAGCAATGGGGCTGCATGCTAGGACATTTCAACCCGCTCTTCAGCCAACGTTTTCCTGAGTGCAATTTTGCCCTGTCCTGGGGGAGAATCTCCAGCCCCACACGCCTGCCTGCTCTGGGCTGGATTTCTCAGATCGATATAAACAGCAGGTCGCCTGTTATTACCGGTATCCTGGCATTACAGAGAGGAGCCGGCCGAGGTCAGGGCCCCATGGTGCCAGGCACGGCACAGACAACTGACAATCTGCATAGAGAAGGAAAGGACCATTGGCTCCCTTTTACAGATGAGGAACCAGGGATAGAAAGATTAAGAGAGTTGCTCAGGGTCACGCAAGGAGCCTGTGGCAGAACAGGGATGAGAACCAGGATCTGCCAAGTCGCCACCCGGTGCCTTTAACCACACAGCAGCTCCTTCTGAGTGTATCATTTTATTTCAACAAGCCATCTTTAAACCTTTCCCAGCCTCCCCCACCCTCCTCAGACACAGGCTCCAATCTGACCCAGTTGGCAGGCAACGTCATAGCCGGTGTGAATGAGTTCGTTGGGACTCAGCCCAGTTTCTCACAGATGGGAGTTGATGTCACAAGAAACCAGGATCGCAACTGGCACCTCTTGGTTTCAGCAGAGGACTCAAGGACCGAACAGACCATGGAGATGGAGCTCGCCTTCCACAGCTTGCCCCACGTGGCAGTGCCACCAGGCTGGCGCCCCTAGGCATCACGGGACAGGGGCACTCGACTGATATTGCCATGCAGAATTCACAGCAGGCCCCATCCCCCTTTCCAATCTGCGCCCAGCTGGGAAAACCAGGGGGAAAACACCCTCCTGGCCCAAACGCAGGGGTAGCAGCCAGTTCTCTGCACACAGTTGTTGCTGGGATACCCATATGTCTAGAGAAGATACCCTGGTGGGGGGCAGGGTGTCCAGCCTGGCCTATTTCATGTAGTCTCTTTCCAGAAAGATGCACTTCAAAGGTGACCTGCAAAGAGGAAATGAATTGGCTTCCGCTCTTTTTCTATGTGGTTCGGAGAGGTGAAGAAAAAAAGCCTGACAAGTGTTTTTTCCTCCGCTCCTTCCTCCCTAGAAATCTCAGGGATGTCACCGCTGATCTTCCCTGGTTTTGCAGGAGAGCTGCTTGGAGGACACCAGGATCGGGGCCTGGAGCTTTTTCAACCCTTCGTCGAAGGGGTGCGGAATCCTTCCTGAAGAGCTCTTTCTCCCAAGGGTTCCCCCCAAAAGTCTGAATAAACATCACTTCCCTTCTCACACTGGCTTTGCTTCCTTGGTATTCACAACACCGTCTCTCTACAGGTTCTCCTGTCGTCCACGGAGTCTCCCAGGGGAACGAGATCAGAGGCGCTGCTGTGAAAAGCAAACAGAATAAAAACACTTAATTATATTATATATTACGCACACACAGGGTGCTGCCCAACACCCCCGCTCCCACACACACACACACACACACACACGAGCTAGATTTTTATGATGTCATCAATGACTGTGGTCTCTGAGCCGTTGTAGTCACATACAGACACACTTGACTATGTAAGCTTTTATAAGGTCACCCATCACCGTGGTATCTGCTGCATTAGCGAATCAGTATAAAGAACCTGTATAGGAGCTTGGGGGTAAACTTTCTCTTAGCCAATCAGAAGTCACTAGCTTCTCATTCCAAGTGTGCATTATCCATTTGTGAGTTGCTCCTTCAGACCAATCAGATCAAGGGAAAAGCACATTGCCTCCTGCAGCCATGCCCCAAACTTTCTAGCCAACTGATTTGAGCCTGCTACTGACATACTTTGGTCCCCGGCTACTGGAGTGGCGGGCGGCGGGCGTGCAACCGGAAGTGCGCCCATTGGCGGCCAATCAATCCAGCTTTTGCAAATTGCAAGCAATGGAAAGCAGTGGCCTGATGGACTCAAGAGAGGATGTACCATTTTGAAGATTTAAAAAAACCCCAACGAAACGGAACCATCTGGCATTAAATATACAGTGACGTCTTGTAAGGTTTGCCGAAATCTGAACGGTCACAATGTTTTCCAGCACATTCCCAGTAGGGCTGGAATAATAAATGATCATAATACTCTGAATGCTTTGGCCTCTTTGACTGGAGAATCTTAAGGGACACACATTAATTATTCAAGGTAGAACAGTGTTATCCCCCCATTGTATAGATGGGGAAACTGAGTCACGGGGGGCGAGAACCAGGAATCAGTCCCAACAACCTCAGTTAGAACAGGAAACGGAGAGCCGAGACTCTTGCATTCTATTCCCAGTTCTGGGAGGGGAGTGTCACCTACTGGACAGAGTACGGTGGGGCTGGGAGCTGTTAAACTACACTTTCCTACCAGGCGCGGAAACAGAACCCAGAAGTTTTGGCTCCTAGATAACTCCTCTAACCACTAGACCACCTGTCTCATTACATAGCTATACATTAGCAAGCCACCCACATACATGCACGTGTAGGGCCCGATCCTGCAGTCATTACTTCAAAGGGAGGTTTATTTTGCACCAAGACTCTGAGCACCTCGTGCTGGATAAACACAGAGAGAGTCCGGAGGAATTCAGAATCCATCCTACCTATTGAGTAAAGACGAGCAGGTCTGGTGGGCGATAGAGCGATATGTACATCAACCATGAACGAGTGGGCTTCATGCAGGAACTGGGGGAGAGTCTCTGGCCTGTGGTAGGCAGGAGGTCAGACTAGATGTTCAGAATGGCCTAGGAATCCACACACACACACACACACACACACACACACACCAGTGCAGTCGCCTCTCAGCCTGGCTCTGCTAGCAGTATCTGCAATCCCTCTATAGAGCCCAATCAATTGCATTCAGATGAGGGGCTCCCAACCACTGTTAACCAGACAGCCTCAGAGCTGGGTTCTCTCTCCTGCCAAGGTTCATTCACGCCATCAAGTTTTCACCTTGTGGGCCGGTTGCCTCAGTTTCTCTTAACTCCACCGGGATTCCTCGCTTTCCCGCCAGCCGTCCGGATGGGAGAGGGTTAAAGGGACAGGATGGGTAAGCTATAAATTTCGCATCAGAGAGTGGGGAGAGCGGCGCTGTGGGGGGAAGCTGGGAAAAAGCCAGTGGGCTGTCTCTAGGTAACAATAAACACGGCGAGCAAGGAGCAGCTGTTACAGTGACTCTCTCTGCATCACAATGCTGAAATAACGCTAATAAACCACACGCGCGCACATGCACACACGCGCCAGTTCATGGGGGGCGGGGAAAGAGGGTCGCACCCGGGGCCCGGGTGGCCTAGACCACAGGCCTGGGGACAGTGAGTTGAGTTTTGCTATCCAGAGAGGGGGCTGGTGATTAGCATGAGCTGTGCCCCAGCTCTGGAGGGGGGGAAGGGGAATGGAGAACAAGTCATAGCGAAAAATACTGCCAAGAGAGGATGGAGGCCCCGATCCGGTATGCTACAGAGCCGGAAGTCAGCGATGTCTCGGGGAGTTGGGGGGGGGGGTCTGTTTATCTGGTACCTGCCCACTTGGTTCTACTCACAAGACCAAGACGCTAAGTTTAGACGTAACAGCCCCCAGTTAGTCCCATGCTTGGATGTATAGGTGCTTATAGGTACACGCTTAGATGTATAGGTAGCTATTGGTCCATGCTTAGATGTATGGATGCCTATAGATACACGCTTAGATGCCTAGGGGCTTATAGGTACATCATGAGATTTAAATCTAGGAGCAGCCGTTGGCATTGCCGAGTTCACTGCAACTGCTCCTGTGTGTGCCGCGTTACCAACTCACCATTTTTTCAAGTCTTACAACATTTGGTGTTTCTCGAGGTCCCTTCCAGCCCAAATCCCGTTGCTAAATGGGACAGGAGCTAAAAGAAACAAAGGCCACGTCTTTTGCAAATGTAACTAGCGCTTTGTGGGCTGCATCCTGAGACACCTTTAAATGGGGCTAGTTTCCAAAGGGCGGGTACTCAGCACTTTCTGAACGCCAGGCCCTATGGAGGTGCTTCTGGTACCCCCAAATCACCAGCCTAAGATCCACGGGGTGGGTTTCATGGGGGTGCGAGGGGACGAGTTGATGTTTTAAAGGAAGAAAATGGGGTGGGGGGAGGGAAATGTGGTGAACCTAAAAGGACAATATTGGGGTCATGGACCTGGGGCAGATCCCACCATCCTCCAGCACTAAAGCTTTGGGGAGACTGCGCACTACCCCATAGAACCCAGCCCAGGTTTTCCAGCCTGGGAGTTTATCTAGGGCTGGATGGATTCTTAGACAATGCAGACAGGATCAGAAAGCTCCTGGTCTGTGCTCCTCACTGTGGAGACTTGGGGCTCTGATTGAAGGATCACCGTGGTAACGTAAGAGTTGGCACCCACAATTCTGTGATTGCAAAGCACCCACACTATGGCTTAATCGTGGACTCAGAAATGGCCGATGGAGCCCACTTCCATGCTTGACTCAAGGGTGGTGACGACCCTGTGACCACACTTTGGTGGCCTCTGGGTGTGGCTGACACTAGCCCTGTGGGCACAGAACAAAACAACAGCTGCACTTGACCGTAAGAACGGCCATACTGCATCAGACCAAAGGTCCAGCTAGCCCAGTGTCCTGTCTTCTGACAGTGGCCAATGCCAGGTGCCCCAGAGGGGATGAACAGAACAGGGAATCCCCAAGTGATCCATCCCCTGTCGCCCATTCCTAGCTTCTGGCCACCAGAGGCTAAGGACGCTTCAGAGCATTGTTTTGCATGCCTGCCCATCCTGGCTAATAGCCATTGATGGACCTATCCTCCAGGAACATATCTAGTTCTTTGTTATAATCTTGGCCTTCACAACATCCTCTGGCAAGGAGTTCCACAATTGACTGTGCATTGTGTGAAGAAATACTTCCTTTTGTTTTAAACCTGATGCCTATTAATTTCATTTGGTGACCCCTAGTTCCTGTGTTATGAGAAGGAGTAAATAACACTTCCTTATCTACTTTCTCCACACCAGTCATGATTTTATAGACCTCAATCTTATCCCTCCTCAGTCGTCTCTTTTCCAAGCTGAAAAGTCCCAGTCTTATTAATCTCTCCTCAGACGGAAGCTGTTCCATACGCCTAATCATTTTGTTGCCCTTTTCTGAACCTTTTCCAATTCCAATCTATATTTTTTGAGATGGGGCGACCAGATCTGCACGCAGTATTCGAGGTGTGGGCGTACCACGGATTTATATAGAGGCAACATGATATTTTCTGTCTTATTATCTCTCTTTCTTAATGATTCCCAACATTCTGTTCGCTTTTTTGACAGCCGCTGCACATTGAGCGGATGTTTTCAGAGAACTCTCCACAATGACTCCAAGATCTCTTTCTTGAGTGGTAACATAACATGATGGGGTCTAAATTCGCTATGTATAGTTGGGATTATGTTTTCCAGCGTGCGTTACCTTGCATTTACCAGCATTGAATTTCATCTGCCATTTTGTTGCCCAGTTTTAAAGCCACCTTTAGAGGCCAGGCAAAGACAATGACTGACCTTCTCAGGCCTAGGTGGTGGCAGCTCAGGGTTAAGGTTAGGTACGTTCTAAGAGGCCGTGCCCACACGTGGCTTACAGCATTGCTTTCTCTGCTCGGTGGCTTTGCTTTGTAGGGCTGACAATCTTGCACCCTGGCTACCAATGGCGAAAGGGAAATGCAAGCGGCTTTGCTTTGCTGTCAGAAGCCAGGCAGGCACATTCTTGGGAGTAAGAGCGTGGGGAGGCTCTTTGAGCCCCAAATATAACAATGCAGCTGCTCTACCTAATTAACAGGCCCTGGAGTGTCTAATTCCAGTAGCTTGTGGGACACGGATCTGGCAAGAAAAATATTCCCTGAAGATCTGGGATACAGGAGGAAAAATCCAAGCCACATTGGAATTTCAGAGGCAATACTGCCCGTATCCACTGGGCCCGATATCTTCACTGGTCTGATGTGACTCTGTCCCTGTCGTAAAAAAAACAAAAAACAACCACCAACAACCTGCCTGGCAAACTGGACGCCTGGAAGGCAAATAACAAACCCAGACCTGCACCCCCTGGCCCCAGGGCCCAGTTCCTTGGCTCCCGGGAATCTGGAACGCAGCCAAGAGGCCTCCGCGTGCACCCTGTGTTACAGCAAATGGGGAGGGGAGTCTGTGAGCTCGATCCTGCCTTTGCAGGCTGGGCCGGTCTCGGAAGCTGGCTTGGGCATGCCCGCTGCTTTCTTGGCACTGTCTGCTGGCGAGGGAGGTATTTAGCTAGAGACGGCAGTGGTGCTTTTTGATGCCGGCATGCCCAGCCCGGAAGGGGAGCCGCGGATGCTGCCCCCAGGATCTTAGCCACAGAGATAGTGGCTCTATCGGTCTAGTCCAACGTCGCCCCCTTTCCATTCAGATCAGGAAGCAACTGATGCCAGTCAAGTCTATTGCAATGCGATTCCATCTCCCCGCCTGTCCCTTTATTTCCTCTGTCCCTGTTCTCTTCTGTCATTCTCACAAGAGCAATGCTGCCAAGACGCAAGGGGGGTATACAGAGACTGTATCCAGGCATGATGCAAAGACACATCCACACCCCAACCCTTCAGGGAGCTAGGAAGCCATGTAAACAAGCACGTGGGAGAGCACACGGGCCCCGTGTACATGGAGAGGCACTGTCTGGCACGAGGTCTGGGTTTTCAATTCCCATCATGCCACCGAACGAGGGGGAATTCTGAGTAACATCCGGCCTAGGGAGCTTCTGAGCTGAGAGCAGCATCGAACATGCAAGCAGCAAGGGAACGTCCCGGGTGGAAGATTCCTGTTGTTCCAGCAAAGGATGGAAAGTAAAGATTCCGGAGATGATCAGGGCCGTTTGCTCTCATAGATGGACTTTCGTCCATAGACTGGCAAGGGTTTTGTCCCGCCCTGCCAGCTGAATGCATTTGATTGGTGGGTCAACTCATGGCGCCCACAGGAAAGGAGACGTGGCCATGGATGCCCAGTTAGTCCCAGGAACCGAGAGTGACCAGGGAAATTAGACTAAACATAGAACTTTACCAATTTGGAGGAGATGCGCCAAGCAATGGAGGCCAGGTAAGAAGGGATGGATGGATGGGTGTGCATAGGGCTGGGTAGATAGATCGACAGCTTCACGCCACACTTCCTCTAGCAACTCAGGCGTTGCCAGAGTGGACCAGAGCCGAGGGCCATCCAGTCCAAGGTCCCGTCTCTGACAGCGCCAGCACCAGTTGCTTCAGAAGGTGCAAGGAACCCATGAGTGGCCAGCTATGGGATAGCCTGCCTGGGGGGTGGGTCTCTGTCTTAGTCCCCACGCGTTAGAGCTTGGCTTAGCCCGCACTCCCAGGCTCTTGCTAGGAAGAGCTGTGTGTGTCCAGCTGGCGGGGAGAAGATCAGCAGGGCCTGGCCTGGGAAGCAGGGGCCCTGGGTTCTAGCACTGACGTGCCGGTGCCCTCGGGCAAGTCATTTTGTGCCACTGTTGCCCTTCCCTCCCGTCTTCTGGGGCAGGACGCATCTCTCACTCCGAGCCTGTGCGGCACCCGGCCCAGCAGCGCCTCTCCATGCTCCCGCCAGGCAATCCTGGGCGTGGGGGGCGCTTTGCCTCCCGCTCTGGGCTTGGCAGCACGTGCCAGCCCACCTGGCGCTGCCATGCCACCGACAACTGCGCGGGGCGCCGGCCCGGGAGAGAAGAGCGAGATCCTACCGGTAGTGAAGCCGGGCCTGGCGCGGGGCCTCCCAGGCGCCTGGGAGGCAGACGCTAACCCCCCTTCGGCAGGCAGCGCGCTCATGCCGGCGGCTGCACTTTGCATTCCAGCGCAGACGGCGGCCGTGCAGCAAACCCGGAAAAAAAAAATCCCCCAAATGACACTAAATATTAATGGCTGCCCTACATTAGGCAGCCTGCACCTGACTCGAGCGAGCCGGGAGAGCCGAATGCCTTCCCCACCCCTTCCACTCTGCAGGGCAGCTGCCCTCACGCATGGCCCAGGAGACAGCCTTCCCTTCCCTGCCAGCAGGACGCCCCCCACCCCACCCCCGACTGGGACACGCCAGAAGGTTGGGGGGGGGGGGAGCTGGTGCAGCCGACCAGGAAGCTTGTGCACCAGCTGTGCTCCCCTTTCCAGAGGTTTCCAGCCCCCCCCACACACACACACTCCTCCCAGGCATCGGTGTGCATGGGAACCAGGGAGGGGAC
Source organism: Trachemys scripta elegans (assembly GCF_013100865.1). Taxonomy (NCBI): domain Eukaryota; kingdom Metazoa; phylum Chordata; order Testudines; family Emydidae; genus Trachemys; species Trachemys scripta. Next base: position 12,758,721 of record NC_048320.1, on the reverse strand, counting down.
GAAATAAACAAAGCAAAGGAGGGGGGCTGGGTGTAAATGGGGGCAGGGAGGGAGTATTTCTGGGTGCCGGGGGAGCGGTGGGCTTTGGGGTAGCAGCACTGACCTGGGGGTCTCAGCAGAAGGTTGGGGAGCAGAGCTGATGAGAATCCAGCTGAGTGAAGGGAGGCATTGGATGGGATCCAGGCCACAGAGGGAACCCGCCCAATGGAGGAGCCATCGGCCTCCCAGCCGGGAAAGGCAACAGCTCCTGGGCCGGGGAGTCGCATGGGAAAAGACCTACCAGCCGCTGAGTCCAGCCCAGCCAGTCCCAGGCCCAGCCAACCTGGGCAACCGACGCTCGCAGAGTGCCAGGGCCAGCTCGGGGGCGCAAGGCTCCCGGCCACGGGCATTGTTGCAATGCTTAGTGTAGACTCTTAGCACAGGAAGGGCCCGTGGTTCCTCATCCTCCAGGTCTCGCTGCGAGGAGGAAGCGGTCACGGGAAATTCCCGTTTGTCGCCCTGGCTTGAAAAGCGTCTCGTTCCCTGTCACCCGCTGGGCAGTGCCTTCCTGCCCCGCAGTGGGATCATCCATCCCCACCTCGTTCTGGGAACTTACCCCCCGCTCGGGGCCCTGAGTGCAGGCTCAGCTGGGGGGGGTCGAGCACCACAACAGCGCTCTTGGGTTTGCCACGCCGGACCCAGGCCAGCTCCGCCCTGCACCCACTGGTGCCCACAGATCATCCAGGGACAGCCCGTGGAAATGGGGGCAGTTCACGATCAGCTGCTAAAAGTGATCCAAAAGCCCCTGCTCCCAGCAGCAGGGCTGGGCTTTTTGGGACACCCAGAATGCACTGGGGCAGCACAAGGCCCTGCTGTATGTGCCCACGAGCTGATGGCTTCCAATCCCACCAGTGCTGCTGGATGGATGCTCCAAGCTGCCCTAAGCCAGTGGGTTTCACGGGCCACGTGAGATGGAGTCCAGACACGCTGAGCTCCTGCCCCCGTGACCCAAGGCTGGGTCCTCGCTTCTGTGCTGCTCTTTCCTCAGGCTGTCCCCGTAGCTCCCCGACAGATCCTGGCCCCAGAAAGCCACGGCTGCTCTGGACCTCTGGGGGCAGAGGGAGCTTCTGTGACAGCCTCTGGGCAATGAGGGGTTACCTCCCTGCTGCAGCTTGCTTCCCTGTCGCGTTGGATTTTCTTGCCCTCGCTCCCCAGCAGGGCTACACCCCCAGGAGAAACCCCTTTAAACCTCTTCTGAGCATCCTCCCTCTTGGGTCAAGTTGTTGGCACCACGTGGCGTCTTGCTGCTTGCTCCAGAGCGGCTGTAGGACACCCCTGTCCTGGAGGCACCGAGCCGTGGGTCGCCCACCCCAGCTCTAGAGGAGGCGCTGAGGATCTCCAAAGGCCTGTTGGTTGGTACCGCCAGCGGGCTCCACTTAGGGGTGGGGAAAGTGGACTGGAGGTGGCGTCGCAGCCCAGGCCCGCCCGTCTGTCTGTCCATGCGGAGAGAGAACCATCATGGCTTAAGGGGAAGCAGAAGGCGCTTGGTCTCAGGAAGGCCGGCTCCCGCCTCCGGAATGCCCCAGCGCTGTCCTTGCATTGCGCAGTCAGAGCATCGGCTGCGGGGTGAAGGGAGGAGACGCAGCAGTGAATCCTGAGGTGGTTAGGGGAGACCGGCTCTGGGTCATCCCGCACCTGGCACAGCCATGTCCGCCTGACTGTCCCACAACGCCATACGCAGCCGCTCAAGTGACCCAGAAGTCCCTTCTTTCGGCAACAGGCCTGGCTCTCCACGACTCCCAGAATGCACCGGGGCAGCAAGGGACCCTGGCGTGAACAAGCAGAATGGTTCTAGTCAACACCAGAGGCTCCAACCCCCCATGCAGTGGGAGGGAGGGCAGCGGGCGTCCCACGTGGGCCGTGTGGGTGGGGGGAAGGACAACAGCAAGAGGGCGACAATTAGTAGAAGTTTGCTTAAAAAGAGGCAAACCCGAGAAGAGCCCCAGCTGCCATTGCTGTCTGCACGAGGTACCGTCTCCCACCCGTTCTGTGCCCGCGCTGCGCGAGGGAACAGCGTCTGCCCAAGCCGCTCTCCCCAGCCAAACCACGCAGCCGCCCTTGGAAGGAAACCTGAGGGGTTGGAAGGGACCTGAGGAGGTCATCTAGTCCAAACCCCTGCTCAAAGCAGGACCAACCCCAACTAAATCATCCCAGCCAGGGCTTTGTAAAGCCTGACCTTAAAAACCTCTAAGGAAGGAGATTTCACCACCTCCCTAGGTAACACTAGCAGAACCAAGTACTGATTTTGCCCCAGATCTCTAAGTGGCCCCCTCAAGGATTGAACTCACAACCCTGGGTCAGTTATTCTGACACACAATCTCCGTGGACATCAGGCTGTGGAGCAACCAGGCAGGGCTGCAATGATTTCACCCAGGGGGGTTCAAATCACATCTTCTGGTCAATCCACGTGACTGGGTGTGTAGACCGGGCCGCAGGCAGCGGGCTCTCAACTCGCCGGCAGCTGGCAAATGGGAGCGCAAGGGGCACTGGGGTGGTTTAAATGTCTAGACCTGGAGGAGAGGGACAAGGAGCAGCCCCCTTTGGCTTTCTCAGCCCCAGGGCCAAAGCTGAGGGACTGACCCGTCATCCCAGCCTGCGGAACCAAGCCCCACCCCAGCTGCCTTGGGGGAAGGCACAGCGGAAAGACCACTGAACTAGCGGAGCAAGCACCAGATGGGGACTCAGGGGATCTGGGCTCTTATCCCAGCTCGGCCACTGGGTGGCTAGGTGACCGTGCCTCAGTTTCCTCACCTGGAAAATGGGGATAACGATCCTGCTCTCCTCTGGAAAGCACTCGGAGATCGACTGACAGAAATAAGGTGAACCAGGGAGGATGATTATTGGGTTATTATCTCTTGGGAGTGGCTCCGATACCTCAGTGAGGGGACCCCTTCTCAACAGGGCCAGCCACTGAGACTTTGCAGCACGTGGTTCTCATCTGTGCTGAAGGGTTCTCCTCTTCATAACCCTCTTAGGGCGAACCTGCCCCCTCCCCCAAGCTGGCTAAATGGCAGAGGCTGGAATATTCACTTTCATTTCCCTCTCCCCCCCCCCCCCCCCCCCCCCCGCTACCCCCTTTCCCTCCGCGCTGATCCCCAGCCAAGAGTCCAGAGCTGAAAGTAGCGCGTGATTGATGGCGGTGTTTTCGCGGTAAGCGCACCCTGTAGTCCAATCCTTGTACCTTTCCCAATTCCTCCCTTGTCCCTATTCAGAGATCATGTTGTCTCATGTTGGTCCCAGAGGCATCATTAATTAAAAATACATCCAATTAAATGGCAGGTGAAAATGTGCAATTCCTGGCCCATTCCACCCCTGGTCCCCCTTCCGCCTTGGCGCAGCTGCGCTTTGATTTGAGCGAGAGGAATAGGGGAGGGTTCTCTGAACCTCAGCCAGCAGCGCCCATGCCTGTCTGTTCGGGCGGGTGCGTGTGTGTGTGCGCACACTGATCTCCATGGCTGGTGGATCATCAGCTGTGCTCTGCTGCTCTTCAAGTCGCACGGCTCCTCTTGGCCACTTGGGGTCCCAGGGCCGAAGCTGGGAAGGCTGGGGTGGGCCTCGGGGAGCAGAGCTGGCGGGAGCTACAAGCCAGCGCAAAGTCCTCTGCGGTGCAGAACACCCCAGCCCAAATACTCACTGCGCCCTCCCCCCGAACGGATGGGACAGACAGACAGCGGATAACAGGCCTGGGGAGGAGAGCGTGGTAATGATGTGACAGCTGGGATACGAATGGCTGAATCCGGCAAGACGCTCATTACTGATTGTGCCCACGGACGTGGGGTGGACTCCGTGCCAACTCCCCCCTGCCCTTACCGCTGGGAGAAATGAATCCTAATGGGCGAGCGGAGCCAGGGTGCCCGGCGGGCATTCCCTCTCCAGGCTGGGGAGGGCGGGGGAGACGGGAAACGCCAGAAGGCCAGGCAGGGTGGAGGGGAAGCCAAACAGCAGGGGCAGAGAGGAGGGACACATGGGCTGATAGCAGAGGCCTGACTAGAAGCTGGAAGACAGAGACGGAGGGGGCACAGACACCTACCCAGAGAAGCGGCATGGCCGGTGGAGACACAGGAGACCTGCGCTCTAGCTCCAGCTCTGGCACTGATTTGCTGTGGGACCTTGGGCCAGTCATTCCCTGCTTCCGTGCCTCAGTTTCCCTTCCTCTTTGTCTGCCTTGCTATTTAGACCGTCGGCTCGTTGCGGGCAGGGACACTCTCTTACTCTGTTTGTACAGCGCCTAGCGCCCACGGGCCTAGTCCCAGTTTCAGTTGCTGGGCACTCCGCGGTTACAGAAAACAGCAGCTGGCAAAAGTGGCCAGGTGGCTAAATGACCAGGTGCTTCCTGGCTCGCAGGCTGCTTGTCACTGTGACATCCAAGTGCCCTGCAACCCCTCTGCAGACACGTTAGCCAAGGAAATGACAGGCAGGTAAACGGCCAGCACCAGAAGCCACAGACATGGAGACAGTTGCCAGTGGCCGGGACGCTCTGGTGGCTCGAGCCCTGCGTTAGCCACCAAGCAGGTAGGGGTGGGGGGCAAAGAAGGGACCTGGCCGCTGGACACACCCCACCAGCAGCCAGGACCCATGTACAGCGCCTGGCACCACGCTCGAGGCACAGTAACTGTGAAAGCAGACAGGAGGGGGCCAGTCGATTGGGGCGGGGGGAGGGAAGAAGGCCCCTGCTCCATTTAGCTCCGGGCCAGGAGCAGGCAGAGTAAATGCAAGAGACAGGCCTGGGTGGGAAGGGACGGGAGACAAAGGAGTGATCCGAAAGGGGGCTGAGGTCCTGGGCCAGGAGGCGGTTCAAGGGGGCCGGAGCATTTGGGGCTCGGGAACCCGCTGAGCTTCGCCGGCTTCACTTTAACGCTAATTGGAGATTTTAATCTTCAGTGACTTTCTGCTCGGGGTGCCGGCAGGCGCGCCAGCTGTGCTGCAATTCCACCCGCGCCGGCTTTTTAATCAAGCCGCCTTCGCCGCGAAGGGCTGGGGGAAGGGAGGACGCGGAGCAGGGTCGCTGAGGCCAAGCGGCCCGCTGGCCCCAGCAAGGGAAGCCAGCGCGCCTGCTGCCCCCACCGCACTGGGGGGGCAAACGCCCAAGATCTGAGCTCGGAGATGCCAGGCCAGGGCCAAGCCTGGGAGCTCAAAGGGGGCTGGGCTGGGCAGGTCTCATTCCAGCATCCGGCCTGCACTACGCTCCACCCCACTGCAGCAAACCGCACAAGGACTGAAGGGACCATGGAGCCAGGCTGCCGCCTAACTCCGAGAGGCTGGGTCCCTACAGCTCCGGCCTGGGCTCCAGCAGCAGGGAGATGGGGGAATCTGACATTGCAAATTCAATAAGCAAAGCTCCCTTGGCAGATTCCTAGAGTCTGATCTCCCGCGTAGCATGGGCCAGCGACCCTCCCCCAGGGGTCCCTGCCTCCAGCCCAGATCTCACAGCTGAGCCAGAGCGGAGCTTCTAGAGAGACATCCAGTCCTGCGTGGAAGACTTCAAGTGATGGACAATCCACCACGGTCCTATTGGTTAATTCCCCTCCCTTCAAATTCTGCACCTTATTTCTAGCCTGAATCTCTCTCCGCTCCCGCTGCCAGCCATTGGCTCCTGCTCTGCCAGATTGGAGCCTCCTGCTAGCGGGAATCTTCTCCCTGTCTAGCTAGTTACAGATCAAATCGCCTCTTAATCTCCCGCTAAGCTAAACCGATCAAGCTTCGTAAGTGCAAATCACGCAAAAGGCGGCGAGGGAATAGGACAATCCGGTGGAGGTGGCAATTCGGCCTGGCTCGTACGTGGGTTTTCTACAGCACCTGCTGGCAGAGTCTCGCAAGATGGTGAGATTTAGGCTGAAATTGACGCCGCCGCCGATGGGATTTGCCACCCAGTTCTCCTCTCCGTCTCCCTCGCTCTACCCCACGTCCCTCCCATTCTGGCTCAGGGACGTGACACTTTTCAGCTTGTGGAAGGGTGATGGTCAACCGCAGGGATCGGTACTGGACAGAGGTTTGCAGGCAGCTGTCCCCAAGGCCACCTGGATCTTTCAGGAAGGATGGCCCCGTGGCTAGGTGCTAACCTGGGACTTAGGAAACCCAGGTTCAATTCTCTGCTCTGCCACAAACATACTGTATCATCTTAGGCAAGTCACTTAGTTGCTCAGTGCCTCAGTTTCCCCACCTGTATAGTGGGGATAATAGCAATGCCCTGCCTCCAAGGGGTGCTGCGAGGATAGATACCTTAAGAGAGTGTGTGATGCCCAGCCATTACGGTGATGGGGCCACATAAGGAGCCCAGAGAGACGAGCGGTTTCTTTTTCTCTGAGTGGAAACGGAGGATCAAGCACCACATCTGAGCTGTTCAAATCGTTCTTTGCGATTAACCCTGGATTGGCCCTGCCGGACGGGCACTCAATTGCCAAGCTCCGCTTGGTCCTGCTGAAGCTCCTCACGCAGGCTCCTCCAGCACCGACTCCCCTCTGGGCGGCATCCACATTTAGCTCCCTCGCCGACTTCGATGACCAAAGCAGGAATCAGGAGAGCTCTCCGGGGCCTTTCACACCACAGCCCAGGGCAGCAGGCTCCCAACCCTGCGTGGTGTTGAACCAAGCCCCGGCCATGGGAACCTGCATCGGGTTCCTGTTTTAACGTCCGGGTTGAACAGACAGAACCAGAGCGGGTCAGAAAATAAGGGCAGAAAATTGAATTAATTTTTTTTCAAAAACTTGGCTCTTAGAAATTCCAAAATGTTGAGGCATTTCTAGGAGCCCCTGAGCAACCACTGAAACAGAAGCACGTTTCATTGACATTTTCCGCACGTGGTGGAGGGAAATTTGGGCTCTGTGACCTCTCACCCAGTAGTTCTCAACCTTTCCAGACTACCGTACCCCGTCGAGAGGTGCATTTGTCTTGCGTACCCCAAGTTTCATCTCACTTGCTTACAGAATCAGACATAAAAACACAAAAGGGTCTCAGCCCACTAGTACTGAAAATTGCTGACCTTCTCCTTTCGATCACGGAATTACAAAATAAACTGCAACTCCCCAGGTTGAGAAACACGGATCTAGTATATAGAGCAGTATAAACAAGTCACGGTGTGGATGAAGTTTTAGTTGGCACTGGCTTCGCTAGTGCTTTTCATGTAGCCGGTTGTAAAACTAGGCAAATACCTAGATGAGCCAATGGACCCCCAGAGAACCTCTGCGTACCCCTGGTTGAGAACCACTGCTCTGGCCCGAACACCCTGAACTGGTCATTAAATGAGCAGGCCTGGTGGCTTTTTATCTGTCATTCTTAAGCACTTTTAGGACCCCCCCCCCTGCAGTACCCAGTATCTGAGCATCTCCACAATCTTGTATTTATCCTCACAACACCCCTGGGAGGCAGAGCAGGGCTGTCATCCCCATTGCACAGATGGAGAAACTGAGGCACAGGAAAGCTAAGTGACTTTCCCACAGTCACGGGAGGGCTGTGGCAGAGCCGGAAATTAAACCCAGTTCTCGAGCCCTAGGCTAGTGTCCTAACCACTGCGCCAGCTGTCTCTGAGGATGGCTGTTTTCTCAGCAAGCTAGTTGAGTGAAGTAGGATGAGGTTGCTCTGGACCTAACGCGTGTTCTATGGATCAACGACTGCCAGGAGCAACACGGGAAGAGGGTCTTGACAGTTGAGTGGGAATCCTGCAGGATTTGCACACACAAGGTCTGGGAGTGTGTGTTGGCAGGTGGCAGGTACAATTCAAGATGCCCGAAGCGTTCAGCGCTGATGCGTTTCCGTTTGTCACTCGAAATCACCCAGCCAAGGTTTCACGCAAACAAGTTCCCATTGTTGCTGTCTCCACCTCGTTTCCGGTGCGATGGGTCGGCCACTCTGTACCCCGAGTGGAGGGGTAAGGAAGGGGGGGAAGCTGTGATCAAGTCAGAGAGACGCTGTGGGGAAGCAGGCCAGTTCGCAGGCCCTGGGAGAAGCAGGGATCCTGGGTCCCTCTTGTGAGCAAAAGGGAGGCAGGAGGAGGCAGATGAGTTCAGCCCTGTTGAGGAAGATGTCCGTGCGACACATTGTCCTGTGCATGCTCCACATCTCCCTCTAGTGGCTGGGCCGCTCACGCGTCTGCTACAGCTCCCACCTAGGAGATTTCGGTAACGGTCCATGCTGAAGGTTGCGAGTTCAAATCCTGCCACTCGGCTGCACGAGCACAAAGCCAGTTAACTCCTGCAAAGAGGAGCACGGATAACACATATCTTCTCCGCGCGGAATGGTCCCATGAGCAGAGAGAGCCCAGAAGACCACCAGACTACAGCCATTCACTGCCTATCTTCGGGGCTCATCTGGGCCCCAGCACTGTAGTATCCCAGAGGTGCTAAGTGACACGCTCATGGTTACACAGGGAGTCTGTGGCAGAGCATGAAATTAAACTCAGCTCTCCGGAGTCCTGATCCAGGGCCTTAAGCACAAGGCCAGCTCTCGTTCCTCCTGGCTCGTCCCTACGCTAAGGCCAAGTGCCTTCCCGATCGCCACTGGCAGCCTGGCTCATGCAGGCAACAAGAGCTTTTCTGCCATGCGCTAGATCCTGCACAGAAGCCTCTTTGAGCACTCCCTTCTCCTCCCCGTTCACCAGCCACATTCCCCAGGCGGCCACCACCTTAGCGGCCTCCCTAGTCCCACATGGCTCACGAGAGCCATGGGGCCAAAATTCATCGTGCGCAAGCCAAGCCCATCTCGCCCGGAGGCTGAGCGTGGAACGCCAGGACAAGCGGGGAACGGAAACCCAGGTCCCAAACGGATGGAAGCTTTGACAGCAGGTCGCTCTACCCAAGGCACAGCACGTGGGAGAGGGCTGGGAAAGGGGGTCTCTTGTTAGGATGCACAGCTGCCTAAGAGATTCCAACCCAACCGGCATGTGTGTGGGAAGGGGGTTGGGGGGTTTACTGGTTTGCAGTGCCCTCGTGTGGCCAGAAAAGAGACTGGATCCTCCACAGAGGAACACAGCAGGACAGACATATGCACCAGAGTCCTGAACGTCGTTGGAGGAACAGTATCTTCCATTCTTGAGTTCTGGTCCAAGTAGAAAATAACTTGCAAACTGCTGGAAGCTAGCAGGGCTGGAGAGGGTGACGGGTGACCCATAGAGAGCTAGAGGGGTTGCAAACTAGCGTCTGGGCAAAGGTATTTGAAATCACAAGCCCTGCGCCGTTAAAGCAGCATTCAAAAAGCATGAGTCAGGCCCCAAACTAGCACCAGACCGACTTAAAAAATCGGGAGGTTTTTTTTTTTTTTTTAAAATCACACATTTGGGATTTTTTCTTGGCCTTCTGGTGTCTGAGCCAAGAATTCACGTTTTTGAGATTTCTCTGAACCACGAAGACTAGAAACTTGCTTTGTATTTGAAAGCCGAGATTCGCACCTAAACCAGGGACTCTGGGGCGTTGAGAAAAATTGCAAAGATCACAAGAAGAGCACGAGCATTGGCAACAGTGTTTAAGACCAATTTTCTCCCCCCCCCCAACCCCGTTTGATTCACACACACACACACACACACACACACACACACACACACACTTCTAGCTGATGGGCTCTGTCTCAGAGATAGGTCATGTAGTATACACAGAACACACCCCACAGGATACGGAGGGCGCGTATTGTACATTAAATAGGTTGATATAGATCCTGCGCTCTTGGATTATTCCCTTTCCTGCTCCATTTTTCAACCTGCTCTCCTGAGCCAAACAACTCAACCTACTCACGTCAGCATCTGAGCAGCACTTTGAAACCAGCTGCATCCCGGTGGCTTTGAAATCCTCTGGGTGTTCACCCAGGCCCTGCCGCTGCAGGATCTCACCAGCCGGCACACAGGAAAGCTTTATTTTTGCAAATCCCCCTCCCCTCCCGCCCCCATCGTGAGGCAGGGAACTGTCATTCTCCCCATTTTGCAGGTGGGGGAAACTGAGGCACAAAGGGATGGCGTGACTTGCCCAGTGTCCCACAAGGGAGCATGACAGAGCTGGGGTTTGAATGTTGAGGTCTAGAATCCCAGTCCAGTGACTTATTCACAAGATCAGCTCTAGTCCAGTGTCACCCAAACGATTCTTTATTTTTCCCTGTTTGTTTTTTTTAAGACTCTGCCTGCCACATGATATCAGTTTTAATAAACAGGTTCCAGGCCTAGAACATGCCACCAAGCATTGCAGCCCACTGGATAGAGCACTGGACTGGGAGTCAGGACGCCTGGGTTTTATTTATAGCTCTGCCGCTGACTTCCCGTGCGACCTTGGGCAAGTCACTACCCTACCCGTGCCTCAGTTTCCCCCTCTGTAAAATGGAGGGATAACAACACTGATCTTCTGTGGCAAAAAATTTGAAGAGCTGGGGATGAAAAACACTAGCCAGGAGTTATGTCTTATTATTAATGGAGAATTCCATGGCTTTTTGCATCGAATGCAGCAGCAATCATCCATTTGAGAGGACAATTCTTTTTCAAACACTTAAGCAAAGGCAGTAGCGGATTTGGAAGGAAACAGGTCATTCCAGTGGAAACCTGTACCGCAGATATAAATAGTATCTGGATGGAGAAACGTAGCTGCGAAAATTTAAAGTGACAGACTAACTTTCATTAACTTTAAACGCGCTCGTTAGGAAATCCTGACCACAGTGCTACACTGTCACTGTGCTGAGAGCGACATCTTGTGGCTATTTCATGCTTCCACATATGGCAGGCATTACTGGGTAATTCCAAGCCCTTCCAACACCTCCATTCCCACTGCATTGTAGGGGCCCGGGGACATGGTGTTTCCATGCCCATGGCTCGAGCATCTACCCTGCATTGTAAAGCCTGGGTTTATAATTGCAGGACCCAGATCTCGCAGCTGTCCCACGTCCGACTGACGTGTGTGTGGACAGAAGGGGGCTTGGGCTTGGGCTCAAACCCGAGTCAAAGCCCGGGCTTAGCGTGAGTGTAGACGTACCTTCAGTGTCTGGAAATGGATCAATAAATTAAGCGAGGATGGATCCACAAAGGACAGGTGCAGCCTTCATGGCTGACCACCTGCAGCCATGAACTTGGATCCTGGATGTTTTGTCCATGTTTGGTTTGCAGCCAATACCCCAGCCCACTCTTCAGAATTAAGCAACACCTGCTGTCGGGAGCGGATTAGGGAGTAGCTGCAAACAGCTTCCTATGGCCACAGACTGCCCAACGGCTTTCTGTTATGGTGAGCCCTGAGCCACCGCGTCCTGATCTGGATCCAGACTCTGTAGCCAGTCCCCATCTAGTACAAGAGTCTGACCTGCGAGTAGCAGCCCTGCAGCCTACCGTGTGCAAGAGGAACAGGACATGGTGTCAGAAGTAAAGGCACCCAGAGGAGAGCAGAAACAGAAGGAAAGCAGCAACAAAGGCTGCAGGATCACTCTCATGAACATGCCACTTTCGGTGCCCCAGAGACCTTCAGCTTTGCCACGCCTCCAGATAGGGACTGGCTACAGAGCTTCTATCCCAGAGAAAGAGACTAGAAATGTGTCTTCAGTTCTCCACTAGCTCTTGCTATTAGCAGCTCAGGTATGTTGCACATGGTACCTTCTCCTGGCTGAAAAGGACAATACCATTTAGCGTGCCATTCCATCTCCCGCTCTAAGTTTTACATTCCGACCGTTTACAAAACATGCTCTCTCATGCTGTCTTTAGAGCTTAGTACGTATCGGTCTCTGGATGGCGCTGGTTTTCTAATTACACTACTAGCAGCCCCACAACCTACAATGGGAGCCACAACTAGTGCTCCCCGGTGCTGCCACAAAACAAACAACAACATTAGCTGGTAGCAGTAGAAGGCTGTTATCCACTGGGAGCCAGCTACCAGCGGGAGGACACTTTATAAGCATGCTAGACTTTATCCAGTGCAGGTTGGCTTAGTGGCATATCATTTCCTTTCTGCCTTTATAGACCGTTCTAAACCATTCCTCGCCTGCCTTGAGCTTTCCCTCTTCCTAGCACAACCCCCGCCCCCAGTTAGCAGATACACAAAACCCCATCACAACAGGACAGTTTGCAGCCAGCCCTTGCAGCTGGGGTTGGTGCAGCTCCTCGACCATTGGTTACTTACGAAGGAAGAAGGCTTAAAGATGCCAAGGTGCCATGGGCCATCACCCTCCACAATGAGCAGGGACTCTCAGACGGGCGTTGGCTAAACGCAGACTCCAGTCAGGCATCAGCTGCTAAGAGACGTGCCAGCACTCGACCTAAAACAAAGAAGAAGACTATACATGAGGGTGTATTGAAGGAAGGGGCTGCAGAGTGAGCCTAGCCATCCCCAAAGGGAGGTTATTCAAGCCTCTGTTAAAAGACAGAGGGCGTTGAATCTGTTCCTAGCACAAGAGTCCTGGCGCAGCAGTGAGGCTCCCTGGAGCTACTACAGTAAAACGTAGTAAACAACAGTCATTTAGCACAGACTACCTTTCTCCAGCGCGTTTGCCGGTTATGATATTTGTTCGCATGTACTGAACATCAAACAAAAAGGGGAGTGCTTTAGACAGTCTGTGGAAAAACCCCTTTCCTTCTGCTCTGAGAGGCACTGCACAAGTTAGTGCAACACAGCAGGGTGCAGAGAAAGTCCCAAGGAACAGCCCCTGGGGGCTACCATTGCTTCTACTGTAGCCCAAGCCAAGAAAAACCCTAGCAGAGATTTAAACAGCCCAGCTGCCTTGTCGACATTTTATAACAAGAAGTGTGGTCTCTCCAAGTTAAGGCAGCAGAGAAGAGGGAGAGGCGTAATGAGCATTAGCCCTTCTCTAGCAGCTTTCACAGAGGATCTCAAAGAACTTTACAAAAGGCGGGTCAGTCTCATGAAACATTTCACAGGTAGGGAAACTGAGGCACAGGGACTCACTCAAAGTCACGGAGTGAGTCACTAGCAGAGCCGGGAACAGAACCTAGGAATCCTGCTGCCCATGTTCCTGCTCTAGCCACTAACCCCTACTCCTCCTTCTTTCCCATCAGTACATAAAGCAGCATCACTCAGAGTCATGGCACTTAGTGAAAGAACAACAGGTGTTTAAAAATAACCTGGCTGGAAACCGCAAGACCAATGAGGCAGCTCGCCCTGATTTCCAGCCACCACTTGGGTATTATTATTTGTATTACAGCAGCATCCAACAGCCACTTTTCAGAAGCAAGGCCCTGTTGGGCTGCGCGCCGTACACAACAGGCAAGAGACGCAGGCCCTGTCCGCTTTGATATCAATGTTATGCTCCGTTTCCTTTTCCCCCACTTGCTTTTTCTTCTCAAGCAACGATTCACGTGCATGGGTGAGGGGATTTATTTTCGTATAGACCACGTCTGACATTTAATAATAACAACCCCTCACTCTTATATAGCATTTGTCATCAGTAGATCTCAAAGCACTCTACAAAGGGGAGCCGTTTCATTATCCCCATTTTACAGATGAAGAAACTGAGGCAAGGATTGGGGAAGTGACTTGCCCAAGAGGTCACCCAGCAGGCCAACAGCTGAGCCAGGAATAGAACCCACGTCTCCTGAGTCCCAGCCCAGCACTCGATCCACTGTACCACACCGCTACATCCACTGAGGCTTTCAAAAGCTGACTTTTTAGAACCACACATTAGCACATCTCTAGCTCCTCATTCAGGAAATGTTCAACTCCGCCATAGCTACAACAGCCCAAAGGCACCCACTTGCTTAACTGCAACGTCCACGGAGCTGCCCAAGGGTCCAAGTTGAGCACATGCATATGCGGTTTGCAGAATCGGGGCCTGTGTGCCAGAAATACTGCAAAGAGCTGCAAAGGATGTGCCATTGACTCCTTCAAAGCCTCACAACTAGAAATCTGAGATGAGACCCCCATTAACCAGCTCTTCCTCCCCTGCTAAACAGACCCCATGACTATCAGCAAGCTAGGGACCCGGTTTCATCACTGTTAACATGAGAACAGCCAGACCGGGTCAGACCAATGGTCCATCTAGCCCAGTGCCTCTGTCTTCCAACAGTGGCCAATGCCAGGTGCCCCAGAGGGAATGAACAGAACAGGTAAACATCAAGTGATCCATCCCGTTGCCCATTCCCAGCTTCCAGCAGTCAGAGGTTTAGGGACACCCAGACCATGGGATCGTGTCCCTGAGCATCTTGGCCAATGGCTACTGATGAATCTATCCTCCATGAACTTAGCCAATTCATTTTTGTACCCAGTTATACTTTTGGCCTTTGCAACATCCCCTGGCAGGGAGTTCCACCGGTTGACTGTGCGTTGTGTGAAGTAGTACTTCCCTTTGACGGTTGTAACCCTGCTTCCTATTAATTTCATTGGGTGACCCTGGCTCTTGTGTTATGCGAAGAGATAAACAACACTTCCCTATTCACTTTCTCCACCCCATTCCTGATTTTATAAACCCCCATTACATCCCTCCCCACACCCCTTGGTCGGCTCTCTTCTAAGCTGACCAGTCCCATCTTTTTCCCTTGTATGAAAACTATTCCATACCCCTCCCCATTCTTGTTCCACATGTGCAACGTGGATGGGACCTAGCTGTGTCCACTTAGGCTCCACCCACCTCCAACCGCCACGTGAAAATCGGCAAGATTTTCAAAAGTGGCTAGTGATTTCAGGGGCCCCACTCGAGACTTCTTTAAAGGGGCCTGATTCTCACCAGGTGCTCAGCACCCCACCCCCCCTGGAAAATCAGACAGTTTCGAAGAGGTCTCAAGTCAGGCCTCCCCGACACCTTTGAAAAGCGTGGCCACCACAGCTATATGTGGATATAATCATGTTAGAAATGCATGTTCTAACCCAGGGATCTTACAACATGGGGTTACCATGTGGCCCACACATTTTCCCCCACCCAGACACGGTAAAAGAAACATGCCACAACCACATGGTGGTTTTTGGAGTAGAATTCCTCCTCTGTCCAAGGCTTCTCAGCCTGGTGTCGAGACAGTGGTGACGTGATGTCCACGCTACAGCTTTTAACTTTATTGTACCTGGGGTAGAATCACAATGTAGACAATGGGTCAGACTTAGAAGCCTAAATCCCATTGGCGCTTAAGTCTCATTGAAAGCCTCAGTCACTTCGCAATTGATACTTAAGTGCTTTTGAAAATGTTACCAAGTACTGTAGAGGTGACCTGAAGAGGAGGTGGGATGAAAAGTAAGCCAGTGCCTTCTTTTTTTCCCCCTCTTTAGGCTAGGAAGAGAAGCATTGAAGGGTTCTTTATCTATCTTTTTACTGTTAAGGGTTTTCTCCCTGCTTTCCCCCCCGCCCCCAGTAGAAATTCAAGGCTTGTCTGAACTGGGTGTCTCTCTCCAGACTCAAGTATCAGAGGGGTAGCCGTGTTAGTCTGAATCTGTAAAAAGCAACAGAGGACCCTCTGTTGCTCTCTCCGGACTGAAGACTTAGCGCCATGATGACATCATGAGAACCAAGCCAGTGAAAGCTGAGCCATTGGCCGGGGAAGACATTTGCAGTCTGACTATTGGGTGGGGGGGGGGGTTGGTTGGTTTGTATTTGTCAATAGCGATTGATTCATATGGCCTGTTAACATTTTGGAGAAAAGAAGCCTTCACTAAAGAACATCCATTATTCTATTAAAGTCAACAAAACCTCCTCAGGGACCCTCTCGTGAGTTCGCCAATGAAGTCAGGAGACCAGAGGTGACATTTCTAATAGTTTTAAGGTTAAAAAAAAATTATGTATTTTAAACAGTTTCAGGCTGTCAAGTTTACACCTTTAAGCAGCAAAATAAAGGGCACAAACCCAGTTAAAACCGAATCCTTTGCAGGGCTCTAATTTGGCTACTAAAATGCCCAGCTAACCGGCTGCAATGGCACCTCAAAGTACATTGGGCAAAAGAACACTTGAGGTGCAAACCCATCAAACATGCTAGCAGTGAACAAGTACCCACTTTCTGCAGAAACATCTGTTTTTCATCAAAAACCATTTCCCCCCAAACGGAAGTATTTCTATTTGGATATGCCGCTGCTGGGCCTCATGGGAGTTATAGAGCAGTTGCCCAAAGGTCCCCCATTCTCCTATCTGGGGTAGGGTTCCCAAGTGGACATCTCCCATAATGCACCATGGCCAGGGATTTCCATGACGCACTGCTTCTGCCTCGCCAAGGAGAGAGCTCATGGGAGATGTAGTCCAACCAGGCAGCCTGGCCTCTAGAGGAAAATGGGAGCATGGGGCATTTGAACTACAACTCCCATGAGGCACCCGAGAACCAGATCCAAATCAAAATATTTAGTGTCAACTGAAATTTTTTGGTTTCCAAATTTTTGCTGAACAAAAAAGACCATTTTCCAGGAGGGGAAAAAAAAAATTCAACCAGCTCTATTGAAGACTAGGCCATGGACTGCAAGATTGGGATCACAGAGCGTGCATAAGAAAGCAGTGATCAGACAGCTGTAATTACGGAGAATGGCAGGGACTAGTGAGGACAGAGGCAGGAATAGACTTCCTCAGCCAACAGGCTATAAATGTATTGAACCTTAAGTTGTCTCCTAACCAGAGAGCCATCCTGGGCCAGTGGTCACCATGGCTTGGCCCAGGGGCTCAGTTCCACTACCAATGTCCCACCCTGTAACATGAGCTAATCAAAATGGGCCAGACCTTTTTGCTATAAATAATTGGATCATCAACCAGTCTCTGAGAAGCAGGGCACCTGCAGTAGATGCACCCTGAAAGGTGCCATTGGTTACTAATCTATGGCCTGCATGATGCTGCAAAGCCGGATGGAGGATCATAACAGTGCCTTCTTGATTTCATGTCCGGGAATCTAAAGTTTCACTGCACCGCACTGAACCTGATCTGTAGCCAAGTCTTAAAAATACATAAAAGATGGGATTTCTGAATTTGATTCATGAAAATATTAGGACCGCAAATTGTACATGTACACACACACCATTAGTCTGCAACAATCACCTATGGCTGAACCACTTGAATTCTGGACCTTCAACTTACGTATCAGATCTGATTCAGAGTAGAAGCGACCATTCGCTCCTTCTATGTACACACAGTGCCAAGAACACAGAGTGCAATCATCAGATAGAAGAGGAATGATCTAGCCAGAAGCAGGACAGCACTGTTACCAAAACGTAGGCAAGAGGCTCTTCTTGGAGCAGAGCTAAAGCATTTAATGCCATTACCTTCTGCTTTGGATCTTACACCAGCAGCATTGCACAGTACGGTTTTAACCAAACGGAAACGTGATCTTAACTAGACAAGGAGGAAAAATAGGAGCCTGCCGACACGTACAATAACCAGATTCCAGCTGTGTGTTTGCACCATACTAGTCAGACCAAGAGAGCGGGATCTGTCCGCTCACTCTGCCTCATCTTGGGAGCAGCGAGGGCATAGCTAGCCTGTGGAACTCATTGCCCCATGATGTCATTGCAGCCAAGAGTTTAGCAGAATTCCAGAAGGGATCAGCCATCTTTCTGGAGAACAAGAGTAGCCAGAGCAAAGATTTTAAAAGTAACCAAGAGTTTTGGAATGTCCCTGTATTAGGGCAGAGCCAATCTCTAAGGGCCTGAAATTAGGAAGAAATCTCTCCAACCAGCAGATTAATCCATAACCGCCTACTGCAAGATTTCTTGCACCTTCTGGGATGGCGCACAAGACACTGGGCTGGAGGGGCCATTGAGTTGAGCTGGTATGGGAATTCTAAGATGTCCATGAGTAACATTCAACCCAGCTTTGGCATCTCTACTGCCAATGGGTTTGGGAAGAACGAGCAGGAGGCTATGGGGATCTCAGCTGGGAGGGGAAAGGTACCAATAGGCCCACCGGTGAAAGGGGAGCAGTGGACATAGGTGGTGGGGAATGGGGGAATTAAGGTCAGCGTTGGGGTTTTCACTCTGGCATTAAAAGCACAGTCCCACAGATACTACGCAAGCAGCCGGCTTTAAAAGCCACTTTGACGCCGCACTGGGGAGATACACGAAGCAGCGCTGTGCACTATTGATACTGGCAGTGTGACGAGACTGATGGGAAATGAAGCCCGGGGTTGCCAAGGACAGAGAGAAGAGCCTTTTGGCTTGCAGCAAATCACAACGTCCTCACAGCTGTAATGGGCCGCTAAAGGCTCCCGCAGGCCTTGCTCAGATCTGCTTAAGGCGAGGAAGGAGAAGTTTTAAAGGGGAAGAACGGAGCATGAAGACAATTACCATTGTTATAGGAATCTGCTAATGGGATCCTCCAGGAAGGTGACCCAAAGCATTGAAGATTTAACCTCCTGCCCCCTCCTTAAACCCAATCTAATTAATAAGAAGTTGGAGATGCTTTATTGCTTGGGGAACGGGAGGAGAATAAATCAAACTAGGGCATCTACGACACAGCAGAAGGGTTTGCCGTTGGATCGGCCCTTAGGAAAAAGCAGAAAGGGTAGGAAACACGGGACCTTTAAATTTTTGGGGCCAATAAAATACATAGGACTCTAATCAATTTGACTGTAAGCTCTGTGGGGCAGAGAATGTCTCTCTCTGCTGTCTGTACAGCACCCAGTGCAACTGGGATCTCTAGGTGCTACCATAATATAAATAAATGAGATGTTCAAGGCATCCAGAACTTTTGCATTATAACATATTGCACCAGCAAGAGGCAGAAAACACCCTTGACTGCAAACTAGAGAGGTAATGGGATATTTAAAATAAGCCTTCAGTGATGGGTCTTACTTTCCAGGGGGGTTTACTTCTTTTTGTTACAAAGACCCCAGATTTTACCTTCCACACTCTTTTAGAACCATTATGTCAAATTTGGGCCCCGCAGTTCATTGGTCCCATACAAAAACTGCAAAAGCAGCCCCAGTTATGAACCTACAGTCTCAAGATAAAGGGACAGTCAGCCATACGTCTGTCTGGATTTTTTTTTTTTTTAAACCTATTGTTACTTGTAACCCTCCTCCTCCCTTCCATTCCTGTAACAAAGGGCCATGAAAAATGACATTTACTTTTCCAGTTTATTTACTTTGCACACTTGACAGTGCTTTGAGTCTAGTCAGTTTCCCGGGCTCCCATGTAGTCAGTTTCCCAAGGTGTTTGCATGGGTCTTTCATAGAAGTGATGAAAAAACCAGCTAGGAAAATGTGATTGTAAAGCCATAATTGTCAGGGAGACTTGGGGCAAATACAGCAACTGCCACTTCCCCTGGCCCCTTTTAGATGGACTACCTCGCTAGTTAATTGCATCTCTTGAAGTCCTGGTGAAACCTGTCTGAATGAGAGCAGGAGTATTTGACAAGGGACAAACCATGGCTCTCAGCCTGTGACCTACATTTAGGCTAAGTGCTGAGGAAGGCATCTGTATAGGGGTGAATGAACAGAGTATTGTCTACACTAGGGAGAAAATCAGACTCCAGGTCTCCCCAGTGCAATCTACAGCGGGAAGAGTCAGCCAAGAGAGCAGTCGGGGGATTTAGCAGGCTTACATGAGATGGTAGGCAATCCATCTGAGCCTTGGCTATACTACAAGTTCTATCATTGCTATTTCCAGGGGAGAGTTACGGATCTGATGTTTCCCCAACATGAGACAACCTGCGGGAAGTGGGACCGCTGCTGTGTGGGATGGGAGGGGAGGACAGGGAAGGGCAACAGAAGTGGCCAAATAAAGTACCTTAAAAAGCATTTCAAATGTATTCCATTAGGCCAGGACTGGCAGAGCAGTGGGCAGATCTTTGGTTGGCTAACGGCTCCGTTTTGGTGAACACTGGCTTAGTCCAAACCCGTGGGAGGAAATCTCTTTGGTAAGCACGCCTCACCCCCACCGGTAAGGGTTAAGATGACTCCTGAAACATGAGTCATCCTAAAAGTCCTCCAGCAAAAGGGATGATGATACGATTTGACAGTCCTAAGGTAGTGGATAAGGTACTAGGTTGGGACTAAGGGGGACCAGGGTTGTATTTCAGAAGCAATACAAGTGCTAGGTAGTAGATTGACTTCTGACGGGTTAACAAACAAGCCAAGGCCTGCAGTCTTCCTCACACATCATAAAGCAGCAAATAAGTGTACAGGCCCTTTAAACATAATCATTCCCAAGTCACCTTTAATTGTTCAAATCTACTGAGAGTTCTTAAGCAGGGGAGCAGTCTTGAGGTGAACGAAGCTTAGACCCCAAATACAGAGTACTTTCTCCTGGGGGTATTGGTAAATGGTTCCAGAGCCTTCCCCCCAGGGCACTAGCGCAGAATTGGCCTAGGTAAATGAGGATTAAGTCCCAATTTGCTGCGGTTTAGGGCCCACCCCTTTGTGAAACCGGGTTCTCCAACCATATGCATGGGCAGCAGTGTCCACAACATGCCAGGCACTTCCCAAAGAAGAGGCCATTCCTGCTCCATCAAGCCCATGATTTAAAGAAGGTCCACACGCCCCAACCGGGACGAACCAGCAGCTCTGGGCCTTTCCATTGGCCAAGTAGGCTAGGATTGACGGAGCCCAGGAAACAACTCCCCTAACCTTAGAGGAGAGCCAGGTCAGTAGTAGGCACAACGGTGGGATAGCTTGCACTGTGGCTGCCTGTTCTGCAACCAGGAGCTCTCAATCCAGCAGTTTACACTAGTACAAAACACACAATGAAGAAAGCTTCTTTTGTTGGTAAATGCAAAACATTGCGGTGGAGGGGAGGACAACTAAAACAGGACAAAGTAGCTCAGTGCTCAAATTTCATCTACCTTAGAGCTTCCCTTCTGATGGAACCATCAACCCGTCCTTTCCCATAAACGCTCCCTAGAAATTATGATCTAGGATGTGTCTCAATCTTACCCTCCCAAGAAGTACCACAATCTTTGATGTCCCACCATGCGGAACAGATGAAGCCTCTCCATGAATTATCTGAAAGACCCAGACCAAACACACCGCACAGAACTCTTTCTGGCCGGAGTGGACCTTGTCTGGATTGGAACCTGCAATCAGGGTGTTAACAGGCATTTCAAACCTTCCGGTTCCCTGCCCCATTCCAGTGACTAAGCCATCTTCCTCTGTAGTACAAACATCAGATTCTCAAAGCAATGTGGCACTGGGAAAAATCAGCCTCGGATCTCTCTACTTCACCCATCAGGACCATCGTCAACTACGAAGAACCCAATTCTCAGCCACGGATCCCGCCATTTTTCCCTCACACAAGTTTTGTACTGAACATTGGTGGGAATTCTGCTTGAGTGAGGAGTACAGCCTCAGGCCGTGTGTTGGTCATTTTACTCTTGATGTGCAAGGCAGAATAGCTGGGCCACAGGTAGGATTAGGGTTTCGGTTACATACAAAAACCTTTTCAACTTCCAACCGCAAACAAAGCAAGGCTGAACTGAAGATGCCCAAGTGCATCTTCCCGATCCCAACCTTTAAAACATGGTATCAAAACGCCTTTTAACTCTTCGCAATTTAGCACCTCTCTGCCAGACTCATTCAGCAGGGACATAAATCAAGCCTGAGGCAGTCACATCGGGGATGATGGATGGCCATGCAGATCCTTTCCGTGATGTCCCATGGCCAGGTAACAAGCAATTTGTGCTAAGTGAAGGCACGCTGCTGGGAACCTGCCAAGGCTGTCCAACAATATACGTCTTGCAGCTAGAACTTCCCTCGCACAGGCTTATAATTCAGCTGGCTTTTACAGCTACCAAGAGTTTCGCAGACACAGGGAAGCAAAGGAGTCCTCAATCAGGCAATGAGAGACACCAGTCTCTAAGGGTCTAGGCTGACCGATCTGCTGGCTAACCTTCACACTGCATCCCAGTAAACTAGATTTTTAAGGCTCCCTGGTGGAAGCACTTAAATCCCGATTATCCTTAATGAGGGCTCCTGCTTTATTACTCCCTCCGTTTATATCTGAGCAGGTGTAGGGGAATGGGAAACAGCTAGAGAGTTAACTCTTAGCCCACTGCTCTCTGCGCCCAGGCTGGCAAGGGCATCCAGCCAAAGATAACATGGCAATTGGCATAGGGTTCTGGGCAAAACCATTCAATGTATTCATGTCTGCAGACTGTCGCTTCGATTTGAAGATAAAAATGTGCTAAATCCAGTTTGATCTAGTTCATCACCTTTTCCCTTCCCCTGGGCCCATTCACGGTCATGGCAGCTGCTGTAACAATTAGATTCACAACACATGCAGAGTAATCCTCGTACAGGGCTCTACCAACTCCCCCTTTCTCTAGAAGAAGGAAGCTAGCATCACAATGGGTAGATGAGACCCATTGAGATCATCTCATGTGACCCAGGCCCAAGGGAGGGGAGCCAGGGTATCAAACTGGTATCACATCATCTCAGCCTACAGGCCAGGCAAGAGAGAATCAAAGCTAAGTTTGTCCTGGAGACCTTAACTCACCCTGCTGGACCCATCTCTGCCTACACACTTTCCAACAGCGGAGACACACCAAGCCGTGCTGTGAGACCCACGCTTCTCTTGGGGGCAGGGATGTTAAATAAGATTATTTTGTTTCTTACCCTCCCCGCTCAAATCTTTATATTTAATCTGGTTTCCGTGGAGAACCTGCTCTGCCTGCCCTGAAGGTGCAGTGATTAAACTCAGGAGCTCAGGCAGAACTAATCCTTCCATTCCCTATGCTCGTCTGCAAACCAAGCTGGCAGTGCTTGCGCTCAAATCCAACGGCGCCACCTAAACCCGAGGGAGGGATCTTCTAAGGGGCACAGTGGTGGAAGACCAGCCTACTTGGTGAGGAGGGGCCCCCTCTCCATGATGGGCAAAGGGCCCCTTTTTAATCTGTAAAGTCTCCCAACTGCCACGATTTGGCAACACCCTGCAGACACGGCCTCCGCATGGCCCTGGGGATGGCTCAGAAGGGCAGAGGAGTCAACGCCGCAGGCCAGCTGCCCTGCTAGTAAGTCACCACAACGGGCAGATCCCTACGCTTTGCCACTGCTTCCAAGTGGATAGCAAAGCATGAATCCCTACTGCTGCCTCTTTCCCCTGCATCCACCCGCTGCAGACTGATCTCGCAGGGGCATCTGCCAGGAGAAAACAGGCCGGATCTAGGATTAGGGACTTGAGTCCAGCGAGAACTAGATTATCTGCACGCTCCCGACGGAAATGCCCTGATGATCTGTCACCCTGCCAGCAGGACAGAGAACGCCTGAGAGATGCCAGTCTAGCAAGATGGGTGAGCAGACCTCTAGCTCAGGAAGGCGCTCAGACGTCAGTGGGATGGGGACCATCTAAGCCCCTGGATAGACAGGAACTGGACACAGGCAGATCTTAGCACACAGCAACCCAGCTTCCCCTCTCGGATTCTACCCCACCTCTGCCAGGGCAGGATTTAACCCTACAGTACATGCTAATAGGGCAATCACCTGGCCCAGTTGAGAGAATCTCAGGCTAGACACACCTATCAAGGACAAAGGTCGCTCAGGAAGGATGGGTTTAATTCACCCTGGAGGAATGAGCCAAGTGTTCAAATTTTGACACGGTTCTGGTGGCTTTCCTCAGCTTTAGAGTATGGGGTTGACTACCCAGCCAGCTTTAGAGGCCAGGCTTGTACAGCTGTGCCTTGGTTTTCCATAGGGGTGGAGCATGCAAATCGCAGAGGGCTAAGGGAATCCTCTGGTTTTAGCAGCTGCTTGGAGCAGGGCGGGAGATGGATATGCTATGGCTTGATTTGCATGAGTCAATACCCAGAATGCTTTGGTTCACAGTTCTGGTGTTGGGTGCAGAGCAAAAGCTGCCTTCCGAAGCATGCCCTGTGGAAAGGACAATTTTGAACATAAGAAGGGATGGGACAGGTGGAGAGCAGTAAGGATGGCACCCCCACGCACACACTAGCAACAAATGGTACAAGTCTTCTACTAGGCGAGGGCCACGCTCACCCCTAGGAGCTTGGCACTATGCTGTTGCCAGGAAAATCAGCCCTTTAGTCAAGGGCTGAGATGGCAGCTGAGATCTTTGGGAAATCTGACTAAGGCTGCATCTTCAATGCAAAAAGTGTGTTCTTAACTCAGGTTACAATAGCAGTGAGGACATAATTTGGCTCGTCACTCAGGTTAGCAGCTCAAGTTAAAGCCGATAGCTGCTCACCCGCGTTAAAAGCTGAGTTGCCATGTCCTCCCTGTTATTTTAACCCGAGTTAGCTAACCTGTGTTAAGAACACATGCAGTGTAGACACACACTGAGAGTCTGGCACTCCCAGGGAGGTGAGAGGGTTGCCCAGGCCACGCCCACAGAAGGGGAGGGTTAGGAGCTAGGTTTGTCTCCTCTCCCTCCATCCCCTTTCCATGTCCTTTCTCCCCTTGTTGCGGTAACTCCCACCCCTTCCACGTGTTGCTGATTCTCAGCAACTCTTTGCCAGGCTCTAAGTTTCAGACCTCTGCGTTTCCTTCCACCCTCTGCTCCCTGTTCTTCCTCTTTCAGCCCTCCCACCAGCCAGCTAGCCCACCTTCATCTCTCCTTCCTCGTTCTCCCTTTTTAGGCCCTTGTCAATTCTTGTTGCTACTTTCTCATTTAGGTCTCCAGACCATGATCCCTGCACCGAAATATTAGCCCATGCTCTTGTTCTCTCCTCCCTCCAGCTTGCTGATGCCACCATCCTTTCTTCATGGCCCAACCATGTCTCCACACCTTCTGAAATTCTTGCACTGGCTTCAGCTCCTCTTTACGTATCACCTCCTGCCTAGTCACACCCAACCTGGCTTCTGGCAGCTTCCTGGGTTGTCTCCTTCACTGTGTCTTCATGCCCACCCACCCACCCCTTTTTTTTTTTTTAAAACCTTGGAAAAGGTTTTTCCCAGCCACATGCCACAAATCCCATCCCCTCCCCCTCAGATGCTTCAGGAGGCAGACCTGTTCTGGAAGAACTCAGACCGCACACCTGTCTGCTCTCCTGCAGCTCTTTCAGAAGGGACTTTTCCCTTTGTTCCTAAACCCCTTGGCCCAGGAAGTCCGCCCTGATTTGGCATGTTCACTAGCTGGGTGTGCACAATACACACCCAGTGGTATTAAAATAATTTTCTCTCAATACACCCAATGGTCTTTCCTCCTCCATCTCAGACCTAGCTTGGCCTCTATTTCACCACTGCTTCCCCCCTCCTTCCAGTCACTCTGTTTTCCTGATTTGTCCTCCCCTTATTTTTCCCTTCACCTGCACAAACCTACGATTTAAGGGTTGCCCAAATAAGCGAAAAACCCCAGGGTCCAGAGCCTGTCCTCCACAGACCTAACCAGAGTGAGCATTAGAAGAGCACAGGTAACTTAAACACTTCAAAGCCACAGTTCTGAGTGATAGACAAGGAGATTCAGGGAAGGACGGAGACTGACAGACTCCTGGGGCTCTGGTCTTGACTCAATTGAAAAGGATTCTCTACACAACCTGGGACTTCTGAATGGACTATGGTATTTCAACAATGCGTATAAGAGACTGGGACTATGTGTTGGTGCATTATGGCAAATCCCATTCACCCACACCAACCAGCATTAAGATAAGACCCACTTACCGGTATATCTGGCCATTCGGCATCAAGCTACAGTTGGGAATGGGGGAAGTAGGAAAAGAGAATCCTTTAAAGGCAAAAGTTACCATATGTGCTTTAAAGACTACAATGAGGAGCGTAATAACTCAATGCACTGGAGCAAAAGATAATACAGTAACAGGAAATATTTAATTTTCCAATCTCCACTTTCCATTTTTATAAACTGAAAAGAAAAAAAATTAATATATTACAAAATATCTGTACAGAGACAAAGGTACAACCAAAAAAAGGCGCGCTCAGTCTCAAAACGAAACTCAGGAGAGGTACAATAAGGTGTTGGTATCAGACACTTCTCTGCTGGGGAACACGGTGGCTACAGCTTTTAGACATTGGTGTTAAACCCAAAGATGATCTAACATTAAGAAAGAAAAAAAAGGAGGGGTGAATAATCTAATGAGTTGCCTGTAACCTGTACCACCAGCTTATAAATCACATACAATTTGTTTTTTCTTTGTAAATCCTTTAGTCTTCTACGTACAGAGCCCCTCAGGATAAATTCAGCTATGGCTAACGAAAGGGAGAAAATAAACAGCTTCCACCACCTTCCTTCCCCAGGATCATAAATACAAAGTAGAGGCTTGTGCCCCTTCCACCTACATGCTCCCTTCTTCGGAAACGGAGCCACTTTCTCTCATCTGTTCTAGTCACCTGTGCAATGGAATTAATGTCTTTGTGGTGCAATTAAGTAAATACATTTTGGATGGAGCTCAGTGACTTTCCCCCACACTCATTCTAACTATGAGAGATTTAATTCTGCTCAACTTTGCTCAATGTGTTTAAAAGGATAACAGATGAACAGTAAATACCATTTCCCCTACCACCAAGATCCCCTGGTATTCAAAGGCATGACCCAAAGCTCACTGAAATAGATGGGTGCTGGACCAGGTTGAATATCAGGTGCATATGGGGGGCGGGAGGGTGTTTAAACTTAAAAACAAAAAAAATGCTGATTTTTGTCTAGTTTTTAGATTCAGACTTGAAAGGGGAATGAAAATCCACTTTCACATTACCACTGCCTTTGGGATCCCCAGCATGTTTTTAGGACATCCAGTATAATTTATTATTGACTGATGCAATCAAAGAAACAAAATTGATGTAATAGCATTTGATAGTATGTAACACAAATACGTGTATAGAAACAGCGTGAATGGCTGTTCTCTTTATTCGCACTTATGGGGAAGCTGGCAGGACAAGTTGGGGTTCACAGCATTGCTTCTTTTCAGAGCCTCTGGAGCCAAGTTTCATTACAAAAGCCAAGACAGATAATGTCCTCGTATCTTGAGAGTTGCCCCCCCCCAGACAGACCGGGGAGCTCAAATAAAGTTAATACAGGTCTGGTCACACACAGCAGCTCACAAGACCGAGGTTCTGGACTAGAACTCCTGGAATTCAGTTCTGTTAGAAAGCGAATAGCACATAGATGGGGCCACGTTAGAGGAATTCAAGTCGATTCCTCCCCCCCCAAAGAACACTAGTTTCTGGTGAGGCGGACAAATCCGTAGATGAAAATTGGTAACAAAAGTGGAAAGGAAATAAAAAAGAAAAGGCTGCATCTGCTTCCTGCACAGACTCGGGACTGTAACACAATTCTCCTTCCAAAATTCAAACAGGCTTGGGAGGAAGAGCCAGGACAACTAAAAATGTGCCAGAATGTCTGGCAGCTGCATGTGGAAAAGAAAAAAATATATAGATAGATTTAAATAAAATGTCTGGAGAGGCTGTTCTGTTTTATTTAGTGCACTCTGCATTTTTACAGTACTATTTTTGCACATTAGGCATGAACTGGCAATTTAAAAAAAAAAATCCACAAATTTACACTTGGAATTTTGCAAACTGTGTTACTAGTCTTTGCTGAATCGACAATATAAGGATTTGCTTTTTTAGTCATATGAATGGACTCGTATATATTACAGGATAATATATATTCTCTCTCCTCCTTCCACCTGCCTCTTGAAAGCTTTTCCCTACAGTCATTTGTCTGTGTTTATACGGCAGATTTTCGCCCTGCAGGTCACGATGCACCACCTGCTGGGGGGAGGGTGTGGTTTTTATTTTTAAAAACAAGAAAAGAAATCCTTTTGCAATGATCAGAAGGTCTCACGGCCATACAGATTCTGATCCATTTTACACATCAACACTGTCATTTTAAAAATTAAAAGACTAGATGTATGTTTTCCTTTGGAAAAGTCCACTTGGAAGAAAAAGCCCCAAAATGTGTATTCTTGTTTTATTCATTTGTTTTGTTGTTGTTTTGTTTTGAAGCCTTACTGAAATGGACAACATTGCAATGTTCTGCAGGAGAAGAAAATCCATTGTAAATACTTTCTTGACCACACCAAAAATATATATGTATATAGAAATGATACATTAACCCTCGAAGTACTCAAACGCTGCCAGCCCGGTTTAAAAACAGCAGACATGCACACCACCAGCCCTGAGAGCATGACTGACATTTACAAAAGACACTCCCAGCTGGCAAAGTTTCCCCACCAGAAAATTTCTGCTTTAAATCTTAAAATGTTTTAGAATTTAAGTATTACAAAGGTTTTTTCTTGCTGTTGTTTTAAAGTTAGGAGTTCTCTTAGGCTCTTGAGCTTCTAAAAAGACCATTTCCACTGCAAATTTATGGAGGAATAATAATAATAATTAAAAAAAAACCCCAAAGAGCCCTTTCAAAAGCCAGTGCACTAAGGCTGCCATCAAAACACACAATCTAGGATCTGGGAGGGAGGGAGACTGAGCTTGTGATCCCCAAGTGTAAAACTTTGAGAGACGATCTGACCTGAAAAGAAAGAGGGGAGTGACGGGGTGTCCAGCAACTTAGTGGAAAGAAGGGATGCTAAATAAAAATTTGTAATACAAACCAGTGCCATATCCTGGTTCTCCAAGTTCAGTCTAGGTGATCTAGGCACCATTCCATGAATACTTTAACTAAAAAGACTGAAAAAAAAAGATTTGCCTTGGGAAACGGACCCTCTCTGAGTCCTACCTGAACACCGAGGTGGTTCTCTTTCTGAGAAGCCCGAGTGCCAGGCAAGTAAAACATTTTTATTTCCTTTTTCCATTTTTTCCTCCTTTTTTAAACGATTCCCCACCATCTGCAACCTAAGGCAGAAAACTCACCGTTATTGTCACTAACCAAGTGAGAAGTTTGGCTAGCAAAATGCCCAGTCAGGACTCTTACAGTATTTTGGAGGGCACCAGCTAGCGGCCTAGCGAGCAAGGAATACAACATTGAGCTTTGCAGTAGCCGAAACGCAGACAATACCTCGCTCTGGCAAAAAAATAAAATTAAAAAAAAAATCATTTCACTAAAGGTTGAGAGGCAAGGGAGGGAAGGAGATCATCACAAAACTCAAGTCTCTTAATAAGGAACCCCTCTCCCCCTTCCCCCTCTTGGAGGCACTCTAGTAGGCCCACGATAGGCCTTTCCATAAACGCCCCAGTTGTGACCCGTTCCTGTCCCACTGGAGCCAGCAGTCCCTGGCCCCAGCTCGCTGTAGTTTTGAATTTTGGCCTCTGGGTGTACCAGTGTGTTGTTGCTCCCCTCAGCTTTTACAAAGGACTGCCCAATAACCGAATGTAACGCTAAGGGGACTCTGGTGAAACGGAGGTCCTGGTCCCCTGGAAACTGAACAGATCCTGTGCCCTGGTAATTGCTCGCCTCCCCATGGTGGCTCACGGAGCCCAAAAAGGTCCTGCTTTTCCCCAGAGTCTGGGCAGAGGGTTCTGTTAAAGTTTGGCCAGCACTCCGCTCGTCAGCAGTGAATCCCCCCTCCGACCCCTCCGTGCCGTAAGTCCTGGACGGCTGCGATCTGACGTAATCCGCAGATCTCAAGGCTTGGTGATCGGACGTCGAGTGGCTTAGCGGCTCCGCCTCTTGCTGAGAAAAAAGCTGCAGCAGGGCGGCCGTCACGGCTGGGTTCAAGTCCTGTGCTGCACTGGAGAGATCTCCTTCAGACAGAGGAGGTGGCGGTGGTGGTGGTGGTCCAGGGGGCTCAGGGGGTCTCTTCTCTGGTGGGAGAATGCGAGGAGGACATGCTGTGGAAGGGTTACTTCTTTTAAACAACATCTTAAATCACATGTTAACAGATATCAACACATTTACAGAAAACAAACAGCCCACCACGGGAGACAGCCTGCTCTCTGGGATGGACAGAGAAAGAGGCGGAGTTTTTATAGCTGGTAATCCTTGAAAGGTAAGTGTACACGTTCATTAACATTTTCCCCCGCTCTTACTCCCCCACCTGCCCACATTCTTGGCTCATCAAGAACAGCTGCCCTAACACATGGGTACCTGTGAACACAATTCCTACTTTTAGATCAAAGGCTAACGCAGAGAGGGAGAGAAAGACAGATGCGAAATCACATGACAGAGCGTGTGCCTTGAAAGCAGTACCTCCTGCTGCTGCAAAAGGACATAAGACCTCAATGCTCTATTAATACACTTACTGGCAGCTGTATCTCGGGGCTAACTGTATGCAATTTTACTGATGAAGCGTGGACCCACTGTAAAAAACAGGAACAAGTTTTGACCAAGATCCGAGCCTTAGAGTAAAACGGAATTTCCCTTCTTCACTACTTAGGAAGCTTGTGACAAGAATTATATTTTTTTACTTGGTTTGTTTTATAGCAGCTTAAGAAATAAATTTGCACAAGGACAGTCTTTTAAAAAATATATATATAAAACACTCAGAACTATAAAAGTGTTTTCACATGATTCACAAATTGCCCGTTACAAAAGGACAATCAGTTTATTTCGTGCTCTGTTTTGCCCAGATTTGAACTAATGAGGATGTTTGTTTCAAAAGGATCTCCCCTTATGAGAACAAAATATTTTTTGCACATTGTCATGGTCACAACTCTATCACTGGTGCCTATTTACTGCTGCTACTGAGTCAGTGGTAAGAACAAAGCGTTCTGCTTTCTTACATCACAACAGTGAAGGGTTCCATCCCATTCCCAGTTAAACTGCAGTCACAGTCAGAAAAGTGACTGCATTTGAAAAAAAAAACCCCAAAAAAACACAGAGAGAGAAGGCCATTTCCTATTGGACAGATCTGCTTCCCTGGGTGTCTGGGTGTCAGTGTGATGGCTTTACTGAAAAAAACAGGTCTCACTCTTGTTAGGCTGGCAGAGCCAACGCAGCCCAGCCGTGAGAGTGTGATTCAACGTGAACTCATTGTCAACAACACGATCAGCTGAATAGTGATTCTTGTCATTACCGGTGACGCTGTAAGAGGCACCACGGACATAGCCTGAGAGTCAGAGCCTTGGTGGAGTTTGCAACAATGGTAATTAAGAAAATCATCTTTAGACTTAAAGCAGATCAGATTTGGTCAGAACACAAAGCACACACTTCCCTGTAATATTTTTAAGTTAACTTTTCTGACTATTAATTGCACTTTAAAACTAGGCTGTGTTAGAATCCAGAGGACAAGTAAAAGTATTTTGGGCCAGTGCCCATTTTTCAAACAGTTAATAATAATAATGCAAGATGTTGCACTGGACTTGACCCTGTTTTACAATAACCTAATGATAGTTCAGTACTGGGGCAAAAGTATGATCATGACTAAATTCTGATGGGTGTGTGCATTTGGATGGAGTGATTGCTATTACTGAAAAGCAAGATCTTCAACTGTATTGCAGAGAGGAGCTGTGAATAAGGTTGAAAGAGGTTCTCCGGAGAAATAAGTTGTAATTCATTTGCAGCAGGAGCGTCTATAATCTGCTGCTCCTATCATCCTGTGGTGCTCTGTTGGCAGTAATGGAAAATACGGACACACATTTAAACTCACGTCTGGGAAGGAAATCCAAAATTCCACTGGCACACGCCAAATCTTTTATGAACAAACCTCTCTCTCACTATCTTAGGAATGGGCACTCAGCTCAATTTGTTCAAGTCTGTCAAATTTTAGGACTCATAAAATTGAGAGAGACCATTAGATCTAAAACCAGGCCGAGTGAAGCCAGGCGTGCCGGCTTTTTCCTTCCAGAACTGCGGCTGCATTCCCTGCCAATCCCGTGCAACACACTCCAGGCTTTTCTAGACATATTTTTGCATGTGTGAGAAAGACCACTAGGACTCTAAGAGGGATTAGTCACTGTGCGGCTCTGATGTCCCATGCAAAACCTGCATGTGTGTAAATACAACATGAATTTATTAGCACAGTATCACTGGCCAATGTTAATCAGTCACTGGGCATCGGATCATACCAAAAAAGAACTCATCGGGTTTGTCTTTTACAAGAGGAATCTTTTCCAATTTCACTGCCCATTCACCACCCTGTTGAAAGATTTTAAGTGCTCTGGAGAAGTGAGGTTGCCTGACCGATTTTTGAAATATCTGCAGTGTGCTTGGCTACTCAGGAAGTTTTAACTAGCTGCCCTAGCTGCTCAAGCCTATTTATGAGATTCTGCTGCACCCAGTCTCTCAGATAAAGCGACTTGAGTGAGTGGCCAGTCACCTCCCTCAGAAAATCCTGAAGTTTGACACCCCCCCAAAGCTGCTGTGAGCTTGGCACCAGGCTTCTTTCCACCCCTTTGTAAAGCACCCTCTTTACAATGCGCACGAGGCCTGGCTCCCCACGGTCACAGTTATGAACTAGATGCACTTTTATGGAATGCTTAAGATTCCTCAGAAGGGTGAATGGCACCCAAGGTCCACAAGCAACAGTCACGATTATTTACCTGTGCTTTCCTCCTGCTGCGTGGTAGGGGTTTTCCTTGGCCCACGTTGCTCACTGCTCTTCTCCCCGTTGCTTTCCTCCAGGTTTACAGCAGGTTCCTGGGTCTTCATCAGCTGACTCAGCAGAACAGCCAGCATGTTCTGCATATCTCCCTGAGTGCTAGCTGCTTCTGGGGTTGTCTGCTCCTCTGGCGGCTGGACCTCTGTGGGTGGCTCTTCTTCGATGGCTTCCTCCAGGGCCACTTTCTGAGAGTCCTGCTGCTGAGTTGTGACTTCTGTCAGAGCGCTGATGGACTGGTTGAGCGCTTCCAGCTGCTGCTGCATCTCTGGGTTAGAGTGTACGTTCAACAGCTGGGCCATCTGTGGGACACTGAGATCCGTCTGGCTCTGCAGCAAGTTCAGTAAAACAGCCAGTTCGCTTTGATTCAGCTGCTGCGTGATGTCTCCGAGGCCTGCAGAGAATACAAGAAGCGTCACAGAAAGCGGCTCGGGAGAGGCATAGCACATAAGTTCATAACCGTTACTTTGGAAAAGCAGAGCAGGAAAACCACCTCCCAACCTTTCAAAAAGCAAGGAGGGAGTTTTAGGAAAGAAATTCCATGTCAAAGTTTGCTCAAATACCTCCTGATGATCTCGGTTTGGGCACTCAGCGTTTGGCTGTTTTGGCTTATTTTCATTCCCCTTTGTGTTGTTAATATTTTACATTCACCTAGCACTTTCTAACCAGAAGAATTCCCCAGAGTGCTCTGCAGATCAGAAGTGCTTCTTCCAGCACTGAAAAGCAGGTCCTTCTGGGTTGGAATGCAGCAGCTGTTTAACAGCACACATGACAATTTTGGGCAGAAAGTGCACCAGAGTAGGGATCCAATCAAAACGGGAGGGGAAATCGTGTTGGGCAAAATGTAATTTCTCATGCTGGAATCTGGTCAGCGAGCATGTGGGACTGGGTCCTGATAAGCATGTGTCAAAGTCTCATCTGCAATATGACACCGCCAGTGGCACAACCTCCCTTTGCATCAAGCTGGAGCACAGCACCCGTTGCTGACTCAGAAAAGAGCGCCATTTGTTGCTGAATCACCAGTATCAAACTACAGGTAAGAAATTCGTGTGGGTATTTTATTTTATACTCCGTTCTTTTTTGCAAAACTGTCAGAAGCTTGAAAACAAGCTTCCGGTACTTGTTAGCAAGCTGTGGCTTCTGATTTTCCACTCCACTCTGCATGTTTTATTGTTCCCTCATTCACCCAACCCCATGCCCCTTCTTTTAGCCACATGTTGCATCCCAACTCACAATCTCACTGGGGCACGACGGGGTCCTGACCCAACTGGGGTTCCTCAGTGCTTCCATAATACACAGACAACAGATTTGTTTAGAAAATGTTGGATGCGTCTATTTCGAGGGGTCAATATGGCTCCCTGGCATTTACTTAATATTTAGGCACCAGCATGAATAGACAGTGCAAGGTCCTGATCCTGCACACATTGACTACCAGGCATAATCCTTACTACAATCATTAATGGGCAAAAATCCATTGATCCCAGCAGAGAATTTGGACTTTGCCTACAAGATATTCCCACCTCCTCCTATTCTGAGGGTTAGTCATTATAATGCAACACACAATTAGGTCAAAAACAATTACAGAGCAGAATTCCTAGGTCATCCAGTCCATCTGCCTGCACGACTGTTTCCCTCAGTATATTCTCAGATACTTTGCTGGTCTTAATTGTCTCAAGATTCTATTTAGTCTTTGTTGTCATACAGGAATTCATGCAAAGGAGCAGAGGGTGTATAATGGTATGTACTAGGAGCTCATTTCCTCTCCATGTAATGTATACTCCAGCTGACTATAAATTTGACCAGGAGCCTTCAGAGACCAGCTGGAAACATTTGCAATTGACAAAGTTCCCACTGGAATGGAGGCAGGAAACCGCTGTGACAACATCAAACTGACCTATTGCATCTCCAGCACCAGGCTCTATCTTGAGCTGGGCAGGTGGTGGGTGTGCCGGGCTGCTGCTGTTCTTCACAGCGTCGGTGCTCGTTACGGAGGTAGTTTCTTTCCGAGAAACTTTAGATGATGGAGGTTCCTCCACGGTGATCCCACTTTGCCGTTGTCGTCGGCGTTTCTTGCTCCATAGCTCGTGGCAATCCTGCCAGTGAGGGAGGCTGGAAGAGGACAAGATTTGGTGAGAGGAGAAACATAGGGAAAGCGACAAGAACTCCTTCTGGGAAGTCCTGAGTTACACTCGCGTGGCTGGGGAAGTTCTCAGTAACCCAAAAGGATCACTGAAACATTGCTCTGATGGCAGCAACATTGCTAAACAAGGAGGGGGTTGCGCCCTACCGTGAGGAAGACATTCGGGCACTCTAACCGCTTAAACTGTACAGGGATCTTAATTAAGTCAGGACTAGATTAGCTTTGATGCATGTAGCTCCTAGTCAGGGCTCAATAAAAGGGTAACTGGTGAAATTCTATAGCCTGGGACAGACAGAAGACACAGATTAGATGATCTAGTGCAGGGGTTCTCAAACTTTATTGCACCAGGACCCCTTTCTGACAACAAAAATTACTACATGACCCCAGGAAGGGGGACCGAAGCCTGCGCCCACCCAAGCCCCACTGCCCCAAGTGTGTGTGTGTCTGTGTGGCGAGGGGAGGGGGAGGGGGACAAGCCAAAGCCTGGGCGGTGGAGCTTCAGCTTCAGCCCTGGGCAATAGGGGTCAGACTTTGGCCCTGGGCCCAAGCAAGTCTAACGCCAGCCCTGGCAACCCCATTAAAAAGGGGTTCGCGACCCAGAGTTTGAGAACCGCTGATCTAATGGTCCTGGAAGGATAAGGCCTTTTCCTGTAGCCATATTGTAAGGCCTGAGGTCTTTGTCTGCAGCCATATTAAGAGCAGCAGCCATGAACTAAGAAGCAGGAAGTCACATCCTCACATTCCATCTAAATGACATTAAAACAATGTCATATCAGGCTGTTCGGAAGGAGACCCCGTCCTAACGGCCCCCACTATCACCAGATACAGAAACAGATCTTAAGTTGTTAAAGAAAACTTAGTTTGACAGCATCCTGTCGGTCAAGAAAACACTTATCAATAGTTGTGGTTGTGAAATCCTCATTTCTTTATTGTTTTGTCATTATGGTCCCCACTTCCCTATTGTTTGTCTGTATGGTCTGTCTGGTTCTTTGATTGTTTCTGTCTGTTACATAATTAATTTTACTAGGTGTAAATTAATTAAGGTGGTGGGATGATTAGGTTAGAGAATTTTGTTACAATGTTAGATTTGGTTAGTAATATTTTAGTAAAATGATTGGCTGAGGCACAGCTAAGCAGAACTCAAATTTCACTATATAAACTGGGGTCAAAAAGGAAGTTCTTTGGGAACCAACTCCAGGACACAGCCCCAAAGATCAGAGCTGCTAGACCTCAACACTCTGCCAACCACACTGTGCAGAAACTGGAGTCCCCAGATGACCTGATCCTGACTGGCCATCAAGAAAAGTTCATGTGTCTTATTGGGAGTGTGAGCACTGTATGTGTGGCGTGTGCAGTCTGTTTTGGTGATTGTTAATAATCAGAGGTTAAGTAGGATATTACTGTGTAAGGCTCTTTCACTGGTAAAAGACCCTGTAAACCCACAAAAGATTAAGCCCTGAGCCCATAGGGAATGGGTGTTTGCTCTGAGCCCATAGGGAATGGGTGTTTGCTCTGAGCCCGGAGGAGTAGAGCCCGGAGCCCACGGAGGGGTTAAGTTAGGTGCCTTTTGTCTGGAGCCCTAGGAACTGGGAAAGGGTGGAGGTGCCTAAGTTAACCGGGTTATGCCTTGAGCCCTAGGAACGAGGTAGGAGGTGGGTTCCCTAGAGTGTGCAAGTGACAGATAATTTTGTGTGGGTAACAGTCCCTTTTGGCCTTAAAAAAAAGAACCTCTGAATCTAGTTCACAGGCCCAGGGAAAACCCAGACACCCATTTCACTGCCTTGCATATGTCTGGATTCCTCATTTGGAGTGCTACGAGAGTTCAATGGCAATACTCAGTGCCTCGCTGAGACCTCTCGAACAATCCAAGCGTGTTTACAGTTCTGGGTTTTGCTTGGGAACAGCCAGCTGCTCCAGCAGTTTTCAAAACTCAAACCCATCAGGGCCTGTGACGTGCTAAACTGCGAGACAAAATGACGGTCTCATGACAGGGGCTGCCCTTGGCAGCTCTAAAGAGGTCACAGGTATTTCCACACCAGTCATCCCTGCGTGCAGCGACACAAAGGAAGCAGAGCAGGGTTTCACAATCAGTGTGCTCTTTGGGATGGAGCTGTGACACGCCGCTCAACAGCAATCCTTCTAGCCAATTAATAAGCAGTATTAATGAACTCAAAAGGCCCAGCCAATCCTCTTTGGCAAAGAGGATGAGTTTTTTAATTATACTTTACGCTTCTATATCATCCTCCATCAGAGGATCTCAGAGCACTTCACAAGCATTAATAAACTGAGCTTCAGCCGCTGTGAGAGATAAGTGGAATCCCCATTTTACAGAGGGGAGAGGCAAAAGAGACACCAAGGTAAAGTGACTTGCCCACAGCCACACGGCTGTGGCAGAGCAGAGCAAAGAGCCTAGGAATCCTCGCTCAGGCCACTACTTTTGGCAAACAGCAGTGGGTGACGCCGATTGACACTTACTCTGGAGGAGCCATCTTGCCGAGGTCCACATCCTTAAGGAAATCACTCTGCAAGGCCTGTTCTGCTGTGCAACGTTTGCCAGGGTCCAGCGTCAGCATGTGGTCCAGCAGATCGAGAGCAGCTGAAGGAATGCTGGGTAAAGATTATGGGGACAAGGCTAGAATTAAGAGGCTGTTCTAAAAGGAGAGGGCGGGTGGAAACTGTGCCACAGGCTCAGAAAATGGCTTGACCACTCCCCTTGAGACATGGGGAAGACCCACCCAGGCCACATTAATATTGGAGTCCTACCAGCTCAAGCAAGGGACACGCTCCAAAGTATCTGTGGCACGAAAAACAGACACTGGATTCATAATATTTTCAGTATCACGTTAGCCATTAGTGACTTTGAAGCCACAAGGCAAATCACAGGATGAAGGTCTTCCAGAGACCGTGCACACCACTGTCCTTGGAGGCAGACAATTGCAGCTTTCCCTTGGGCCTGGTTCTCATGAAGGGAGTCTTGACAGGCTAAGGCTGTGCTGGAAGTTTCCTAGCCAGTGGATGTAAAGTGAGTGCTGCAAAGAGCTGTGGGCGGGGTTAGAAGGCAGCTCATTCTTGAGCAACAATCACGGGGTAGAAATTCAAAGAGGTGTCGATGGGCCACCTCCAGCTTTCCTGGGATGGGAAAGAGTCCCCCAGGAGGACACAGGGAAATGGGAAAACTGTCCCTTCATCCCACCACCACCTGCCCGGCCACCTAAAGGAAGGTGAAGGCAGCCAGCCAACGTTCTAGTGACATCACTAGCAAGTGGTTATAGAAGGTCACGAAGCCACAAACACAGTCACTCCTCTCCTCTCAAACTCACAAAGAGAACTCCTCCCGCAGGCGCCTTCGGTATTGCTTCTTCGGTTTCATAGTGTTGAAGTAGGGCAGCTTGATGACGTCCGGCCACACAGCTGGGCAGGGGCTCCCGCAGAGCCGGCTACAAGAGAACCGGAGAGCAAGAACGCAATCAACACGCGCAGCACAGCCAGCAGGAGAAGCAGAAGAGCTGCCCAAGTGAAACAATTTCCTCTCTGAATCAGCTTAGCAAACCGACAGCCCAGGCCTGAGGACACACTGAGGAGGGTTAGACAGAAGCTCAGGTAAAAGCAGGATCAGGAAGAGAGAGGCTTACCTTGGTTTTAAAACCATTTGACAGAGTTTTCAGTGCTGATCTCTATTTTGGCAGGAGTGGTTTTTACACTCAAATACCTACACCCTCACTTCGCTACTGGTGTGAATATTAATCGTCAGGCATCGCAAGCACAAACACCTAGAGGCCTAACCGCTTGTATTTGTAGTTACTGTCATGGCTGGTCTCACTTTGCCAACTGATTAGGGTTCGAGAACTGCTGTGATACTGAGACTAAGTGCCCGAGCAGTTTCCCCCGCACTACTTCTCACAGACACGCGTGCACAATGCTTTACCTGATTAATTCAAGCTGAGCCAGTTCCAGATTGGCTTGAAAAATAGGCTTCTTTGTAAACAGTTCCCCGAGGATACAACTGGAAGAGGAAAACCGACAGGTCACGACAGCAGACACGGGGGACGATCATTGGACTAGTGTTGCATTTCTGGCTATAAGCAGCTTTGCCTGAGGGTTCATTTGCATCAGAGCTCAAAACTGGGAACTGAGCAACTAACCTGCGTGCGAAGAGTCAGCCATCACATGCATTTAGGGGGGGACACTTGCCAATGGCCCTGTTAAGATGGCAAGCCTGCGACATACTAACTCTTCTCGGGCAAAGGGAAATGAAGGCTTAGCTGGGCCAGTCTATAAGAAATGGCCAGCAGTATATCACTTGCCTTGAAAAAGATAAATTGAGTCTATTATACCTCCAGCTAGGGGGAAAAAATAGGGGAGGGAAGAGTTCAGTCTCCATTATCCATTCAATCCCTGGCGTCTATGGTGAGCTTCCGCCAGGAGTACAAATTAGTGCCAAATACAGCCGTGGTCTGAGGTGGGCACTTAGGCTAACATCAACTTTCTACATTGGACACTGAACAACTTGACGTCAGAGTTTTCAGAAGGGATTGGCACTCTCAAACTGGGGCCAAATTGACAAGAGAGCTGAGTTTCCATTAAAAGGCCAATATAAGTAAAATTTACAAAAAAGAGCTCGGCCTGCCATGCGCTGAGCTCAGCTGAAAATTCGGCCGAAAGCGTCACAATGAAAGCTGCTGGGTGCTGAGCCCTTTGGAAAATCCAGCCCCAATTGTGGATCCTGCATTCTTGAAATTCTTTAAAAACCTGGCTCTACGTTGCTAAATTCACAGGCATCAAATTGCTCCGGTGGCTATATAAGGCCACTGGAAGGCCCTGAGTTCTCCAATTTATGATCTTTTATGGATATTGCTCTCTTCTGAGAAATCTAAGCTTCCTTTAGCTTCTCTGTCTAAATAAAGTTTCCAGCCCCGTGATTGTGAAGAACCTCCATCATGTCATCAATTCATTGATGCACTGAGTCACCAAGCTGCACAAAATGAACAAAGAGCACCTGAGAAATGAACTTCCCCTGTGCACCTTAACGGGGCATTAACTTCAAGGCTTACTTGTTAACATTTAAATGGTAATGACAGCTAAGCAAGTGGTTTAGAACTAAACACGGCCTCAGTCACTATAAAAAGCTAACTAGGTAAATTTTATGCTATTGTTCTTCAATATTAATGCACACTGGCCTTCCTACAGGTGTTCAAATACTCCACACTGGTTCTTAAGAGTAAACGTTTCAGTTGCTTGGGTGGTAAGGCACCCTTACTTTGGATCCAGAGTTTTAAAATATTTTAAACTCTGCCTCAACTTTTTTCATCAAAATATTTACAAAGCGAATACAAAAATAATACCCATGCTTTCACCGGTTAACTTCAACTGTTCTAGCTAGACAGAAAACTCTGCTAACGAGGCCTTTTCTCTATTCTTGTCTCCACTACCACTAAGTCAGCGGATTCACAGACACAACATGGTCACAGTTTGTAGCACAGATAGGACTTAACTATGTTCTGTAACCACGCTAAAGCCTTGGACAGGATCATCACCAAACCTGTCATCTAGGTTTTGATTGCAGCATCTTTATTACCGGGTGTAATGTAAGAATGAAATCCCACCTAGATCTCTTTGACCCCATGGAGATTTTGCCAGTTTACAAGTCAGAAGATTTTTTTTTTTTTTTTAAACTGAGCTAGTTTGATGTATATTCTCTCTCATTGACTTTTACAAGTTCTACGAAGTCCTTTTTTGCAGAATATTAACTGCATTGGATTTGGAATTTAGCCAAAGTTTGCTAACTAAGCATGGCTGAAACTATACCAGGAATGAAGGAAGTGAAAAGAAAGCGGTATTACTTTAGTAGGTGGGCTACGTATAGTAATGGTGGTGGTCTTCTATATGTTAAAAATAGAACGTCATTATAACCAGGAATTAAGCCCTTCACAGGGAAAGATACAGTTATTAATTTTTAGCAGACCATCCCCAAGTTTCCATTGAGATGAACCCTTGTGTTAAAGTTTATTTAAGGATAGTTCTGGTAAAGACACAAGGGTTACATCATCAAAACAGTTTTGGAACTTCTCAAATGTTGCAGAGATGAGATCAAGTGGAATCTACTTGTATGGTTGCTACTACATTACCAACAGATACAGCACATTACACGAGACTATTCTGTCAGAACCATATTTGGACTCTTTCGGATTCTCACAGCTCAAACAAAACGCTACCAAATAAAACGAGGCGCTTACCCACAGCTCCACACGTCTATGGCTGGTGTGTAACGCTCCTCGCCTAGCAGCAATTCTGGAGGTCGATACCATAATGTAATGACTTTATTTGTGTATGGACGGCTGGAAGGTAAGATGACAGACTTACATTGGTACAGTTCTTATGTCAGTGGATCCCAAAATGCTTTAAGAACCATGGCCTTCGATTTCAAACACAGGGGCCTAGAATCGGGCATCTAAACAAAAGCAGCCTGGTTTTCAGAAGTGCGGGGGGGCACACAGTTCCTCTGTAAGTCAACGAGAGCTGTAGGTGTAGCTCAGGCCACTTCTTTGTGTGGACAGCTTCAGAAATCCTCGCCGATACACCCACATACACAAATCACCTAACCCAGCACTGAAGTGCAGCTAACTCTAAACTGGAGGGCAGCTGAGGTTTAACAGCAACCCTGCTGAACAGTTAAGGTAGGAAGTGAAAAATAATGCTACAATAATTTGAAGAGCAGACTCATGGTAGTCAAGGAAGGGAAACTTCTGCACAGTCAGCTGGGTTTGTCTAAGGAAAGGCTATCAGACAGCTGGCGTAGTATTACACACGTACTCTACAAGGGGCTGCCGGCTAGCTTCCCAGGCTGCCGGAGTATTGGGGCATCAGGACTCAGTGGGCCAATTCCCCCTCGGAGTGACTTACCTCTCTTCAGAGCTGTACAGTCGGGCAAGTCCAAAATCTGCAAGTTTGATCTGCCCACTGAAAAACAAAAGCACAACCACTGGCGTGAGTTACAGATGGGATCACTTACTGAAACAGTAAGGAAGGACCAAGGACAACCAGTGTTTGGCAACTGATCATGTTGGATATGCCAGTCTGTTTTTTAACAGATCCTTTGCTCTATGGAAGGATAAAGACGTACAAGCATTCAGTTTCACGACCATCACAAGTGGGCATGTGGCTGCAGTGACTTGCAGTGTTACTATCAGATTCTATCAGTTTTAATTTTCCCTCACTGGCGTTCAGATGGCGACCTGAAGACTCCTAGCAAACTGTCTCCAATTTGTAACCTAGCCCACAACGAACTATGCTGCATCCAGCAACTCTAGCAGAAGACTACATGGGAAGTCATTCTGAGACTTCTATACCACTCCTAAAACTGGTTTCCAGGTGGTCAATAGTGAGGGTCATCGGAGCCCACACCCAATACATGCCACCACCACAATCCCAGCCTCTAAACAACTAAGAAATTAAACTGTGACAGTTCAGAGCATGGGTGGTGTCTGCATGTGATGGCAAGTGGGGGAGGGAACAGTCAGAAAAACCCAGAGACATTGAGAGAGAGGATGATTCTTTTCCCACATTAATTTATGCCAACAAAGGACTCAGTGGAGATGGTGCTGGAATAAACCCATTACATTCCCCCCCAGGGACTTTGAGACATGAACCTAGCAGCAATAGCTGCAGGAATACGCCTTTGGGCTCAATCACTGAACAAACCCCTTATTTAGTATAACTCAGCCTCCCCACAATGTTTTGTTGCAGATGGTTTTCAGTAGCAAGGTTTAACCTTGTGACACACCTGAATGAGCCATTCCAGGATGCCATTTCCTATTCAAAAGGCATATATGTTTGCTTTAACATAACCAACCCAGTCCCCTAAATACTACTGTTAAATAAGCAACCTTTTTATTGCAATGCTGTAGAATCAGAAACTGCACCAGACACGGTTTGCCATCCTTAAGAGACCGGGATAAGCAGCAGTACATTTTGCCAGCAAAAGGTCTCTTCTGGAGAGGTTGCCACCAACAGGAAGTTAAGCAGAAGGTTATTGGGCTCATTCACCTTTGGTTGAAGACAACTCCTATTACAGATGCAGCACCCAGGGGACCTGTTGCTTAATTAGACTTTCACTTCGGATGGAAACACGCAGAAGATAGGGTCACTACAGCAGATAAGATCCTTGTATTCTTTCCCATAATCTAAATGAATCAGCGGCTTAACATCTCACAGCTCAAATTAGCCGGTTTGATGAAACCATCTTCGACCCAACCCAGTGCCAAGTTACCTGTTGTTTAATAAGATGTTGGAACACTTAATGTCTCGATGAAGGAAGTTCTTTTTGTGACAATAATCCAGCCCCTCCATCAACTGTTTCATGAAAGACTTGATATGGTCCTCTGAGAAATGCACCAAGCCGGATTCTAGCAGCCCCATGAGGTCATGGTCCATGTATTCAAACACAAGGTAAAAGGCACCTGCCACAGAAACAGACAAAGTTTAAGACAGGTGGTGCAAAGCAGAGTCAAAAGGTTCAACATTTTTGGTTATGTAGTGGAATTGCTTCAAGATAAAGGCCAAGATTTAGAAAAAAGTGACTTGTGATTTTATGGGCTCAACTGGCTACTTCTGAGGCGGGGAGCGAGGAGGGGAGGGGGATCTGATCTCCAGAGGGCGGGTGCACAGCACTTTTCATAGCAAACGACAAAAGGACAGAGTGGAAGCATTAGCATAAGCTACTATGGCATCATGGACTTGAATCTGCTGGAAGAAGGGACTCTCCAAGTGCAACCTAAAAGAGCTGTATTTTTAAAAGCACCGTCAAACTTAGAAGTCAGAGAGGATGGAAACCTTCCATACCATTCACTGGTTCTTGAGACAGCCAACATTATCCAGCATAATAAAGGGACTGCCCAGTGCTGGGGAAAAAACGCCACAGCTAAACCAGCAAAGGCTTACTCAGTTGTAAAGACTGATCACTCACATACCTCCAGGGATAGAAACAAGTATACGTTACCCTTGGGACGCACTAAGTGTGCATCTGCTCTGTAAAGTGACAAGACTCTAAGATTGGTACTGTGGCATTCCACATTCATTGCCTCTCAATCACATTCATATCAAGCATACTTAGTTTACAAGAACAAATATATTTCTTCTAACAGCCAGTTCTGCAAAGTTGACCTGGACCCTTGTGCATCACCACCATTATTAAAGGATCTGCCGCCCATTTTTACACCTATGAAAATCCACAGTCTTCAGTAGGAACAGGGTTGCTCAAATGTAACTGATTAAGATTTAAGCAACAATTCAGTTGTTGATGCATAAGGGACAGACTTCAGCTCACCCTCTCTTGGCGGTGTGATAACAATAAGAAGCGGGAACCAACTTCCCAGGCCCAACATTTTAGACTGTCTGATACCCTGCAGAGCCAATGCAGCCAAGGGAGAAGAAGCTGGAGTCTTCTCTTTAGTGCATCCAAGGAGTTGATTAAGTTGATACCGTTTTCCAAATGGTGTAATTATTGATCTCAGCCTCTAGCAGCTCATGAGATGCTGCTGCTATAAGACTGCTGCAAAGCTGGGTACTTGGACAAGATTGAATGCTTGGCGTCTCACGAACACTTCCAAGCAATGATTCTATACCAGTGACCAGAAAGACCGTGTCTGTTGCAGGCAACCCACAAAAAGGATAATATCTGGTGCCGATTAACACTGAAAGCAAAATCAGCAGCAGGCTGTGCAGATTTTGTTGCTGTGATCTGCAGTCATAAAATACATGTAG
This sequence comes from Trachemys scripta elegans, assembly GCF_013100865.1. Taxonomy (NCBI): domain Eukaryota; kingdom Metazoa; phylum Chordata; order Testudines; family Emydidae; genus Trachemys; species Trachemys scripta. The sequence continues at coordinate 12,714,599 of NC_048320.1, read as the reverse complement.
ATTATTTTTTCATCCAGATGCAGACATGTAGCAACAGACAATTCTAGAGTTTTCTCTAGCACAAAACCCTATAATAAATAGAACTGTATCAGATTGCTAGACCCACCCTTACACCAGGATAGTAAACGAGGTGCTGGAGACATTTCTGTTAGTTAAACCACACTATGCAGCTGGCAATACCTTTGTCCTTCTTGAAGTCCAGTGCATCTTGTTTGTCTGTAACAATTTCCTTCATGTTAACAACGCTGCGATGGATCAACTGCCGAAGGATTTTAATCTCGCGAATGGCCGTTATGGGGAAGCCTTCCTTCTCATTGTCCAATCGCACTTTCTTTAAAGCCACCAGTTCACCTGCCAAAACAAGTCAGTGTCAAAGTGATACTCCAAATAATCCAAATGATACACTCTTGATGCTGTCCTGCCTCTGCCCTGCCCAGGCCTTTGAGTTTGGTCTTTTTATGATTAGTTTTCATTAAGAAAACTGCTCATTTAGTCTTTAATTATGTTCTTGGCAAAGACTTTTCTAGGCTAAAGTTACATTGGTAACAGAAGAACATTGCCATTTAAAGACAGACAGGGATGGGCAACTTTAAGGTAGACGACGGCCACAAAAGCCACTAAAACCCTTTGGGCTGGGGCGTGTGTATGTTTGGTCCTGCCCCCACAGGGTGTGACGTGGCTTGTTTGTGTCGGATCCTGGCCTCCAGGGTGGGAGTTGGAGAGTGAGCCCACCTGACCGTGACGGCTATTGTCCCAGAAGGCTACGCCCAGTTCCCTGATCCGTCCCACTGGTTCTCACCACGTGATGTGTATATGTTCTTGCCTGCCCTCTGCGATGCCTTGCCCCACCCTGTTCCTGGCCCACATGCTGCTAGATGCCTGCCCTGAGCTGGGCTGTGGCGGGCCAAATAAGATGATCTGATGGACCGGATGCAGCGCTGGGCGGCTGCTGCCCATCCCTGCACTAAGACATTTTCCAAAAAGGTTACATTGCTCAATCTGAACTCCAAGTTTGTTTTGCTTGGGAATACTATTTCACTAGTTCAACATAAGAGCTACTCAGTGAATTAGTGGCTAGAACCAGACAGAGGGTATCAGGACTCCTTTTTCCTATTCCCAGCTCTGCAAATGACTAACTATGTTACTTTCCCAAAGTCAGTTCAAACCATGTGGCTTGGTTTCTCAATCTGAAAAATGAGGACGCCACCTTCTTCAGACAGGCATAGGGCTTGTGAGATTCAGTGTCTGTAAAGCATTTTGAGAACCTTAGATGAAAGAGGTCCTAGAAATGCAAGATACATGACAATAGAGCCTCACTAATTTGCACTGACTGGGAGACGCAACACAAATTAGCAAGTGGACAGCACACTAAAGAGCAAGGATCCCACTATTGCAGAAAGTGGTTTGTTCATTTAATCTGACGTTGGTTTTTAATTATTTCTTATACTTTGTAATTCACTGGAAAATGCACTGTAGGACATTGGGTGAAACACTTCGTATTAAGCAACCTCACTATCTACAATGCTGTCTCGTCTACTAAAACTTTGCTAAGTGGGGAGAGAACATCATCTATGTGCAAATTATAAAGTGCAGGATTAGCAAACTCTCCCACAGTATACCCACAAAACCAGAGACACGGAGAGCAATAGATGCTGCGATACTAGGCAGAGAAAGGTGAGTTAAGAACAGGATCGCAGTTTTGTTGAACTTCTTTGCTTTGGTCACTTTACGTTAGAGTCTTTGTGGTGCAAATGATCTCATCTGTGGCTTGTGGGACAGCAGGAATGAAACAAATCTGTGGGTTTACAGGGCGGAGTAACACTGTGGGTGCACATGGGGAGGAACAAAAGAACAGTGAGGTGCCAACTTCCAATGAAGGTCAATGGGGTTTGGGAAGCCTCGCTCCCAGAGAGTCCTCTGAAAGTCCATGTCCCAAAGTCCATTACTGGTCATGGTGGTATTCCCCATTGAGTGGTAACAGCACTAAAACTGGAATGAGCTTTTAAGCAGGCTCACTGTGATAGCACCAAACATAATTAAAAAGACACCCAAGAATCACTTAGGGAAATTCTTTCAATATTGCCTTGTTCAGACTAAGGCTCTATCTAACCTTTACCTGTATCCTTGTCCTTGGCTTTGTACACTTGCCCATATGTTCCCTCTCCAATAATCCCAATGATATCAAATTTATCCACGCAGCGCTTCCCCCAGTCGCTTTCTGTCTGTCTCCTCTCGCCGTAACGAGGACAACAGATTCTGAAAAAGGGAAGATTAGTTTAAAAATCCCAAACAATAGGACTTGATCGTAACTGCTTTAAATGAAAATTAATTTTTTAAATTTAAATCCTAAAAATTAATAGACTGGAGAGCAATTTTGTCATCTTACCTATCCAACTTGTAACACAGGATTGTTCCTCACACTCCAGTGTACCTTAAATCTAGATAGTAATTATCAACAAGCAAAGGGATTCCATCACTTCCTTGGGGGAGACTGGCATTTAATCTGATTGCAGAGTTAGGAATTTTATACAGTGCACTAGATCAGTGTTTCTCAACCTTTTTGATACCAGGGACTGGCTTACTGTGTCAGGGAGATTTCAGGGACCAGTGCCGGTCCACGGACTGGTCGTTGAGAAACATTGCGCTAGATGGAGATCAATTTTCTTTACTTGATACAGCAGGCGTCACTAGACAAACATTTATACCATCCCACACAACAATATTTACACATCATACTAAGAACAGGAAAACACACAATAAATGTAACTATCCAAGCAACAAATGTCTTCCTTAATTTAAAATGGCAACCACTGTACTCATTGTTTCAACCTGCCCTAAAATGAGGCCAGTAACAGGCTAGTTTCCATGGTCGCTTTCATGACTAACTCTCATTAAATGCTATTTTGTAAATTTTTACTCCAATAGCCTTTAGTGAATCACACTACATAGTCCTATACCTCTCACAGGCAGAGCAGCCAAATGGGACTTTTTTCTATGCCCATCATCCTGCAGCGTTATCCTATATCAGGTCCCTACGCTTAAAGCACAGACCTAACAATTGTACAAGGCCAAAGAGCATAATCTGAACTCCATTCAATGTTATCCCTTATTTCCCCACATATAATGATCTAAAATAGGGATCAAGGGTTATGATGTATCAAAACACACTACTAAAAAGTTCTCAGGATGTCTCGCCATTCTCCAGTTAGCCTGTACCTCAAACAAATGGATCTGTCCTGTCTTATGAACGGAGAATGATACACAGGAGTCTGCTATACATTGCTCTTAACATGAGCAGGGTTTGGACAGAAGCCAATCGGTATTACTGTTACATAATTCTTTGATAATTTTAGATTTAGTAAGTATTTGGAAAACTTTTGCACGAACATAGGACATTTGATCATTACTTAAGACATAATGTAGCAAATATGCCTTGGGAAAGGACAGGAAACATAGAAGACACTCCTAATTGTACACAAGAGTTTATTCTCTTGATGAACGCATAGTTCTCATTAGCATTAAAGAAAGTCAAGTATGCCCACTGAGTGGAGAATAAATCATCAATACTTCACCAATGTCATGGGTGAAGGGATGTGTCCCCTTTCCTGAACAACTGCTTCCTAGAAACACTAAAGATTCTACATCAGGTTGTTTGCCAGCCAGGTTTCTTTGGCTTCAGAAGGAGAGGTCCTTTCCCAATTCAGCCACAATACTGTTTTCAAGGCAACTGTTAAATGAAAGTTGATAGGAATTTTCAAGGTGTACATGAAACACTCCAGTAATTCAGACCATAGGAAGGATCATGTAATAGATTATAGAACAATGGGACCTGTCAGAACCTTGACGAAATAAAGCCTGAATTACAGGCTCCATTTGGTGGGTGATGCAAACATGCTACATTTCACCTGCTCTTCCCCCCCCCATCTGTAGCCCTTCCAGTTTGTTAATATTCAAATGGATGGAGAAAGGAGCCTATTCTCCTGCATGGACAAACACCCGCGTTTAACTGACAGACAGAGCCTTAAACCTGTCAAATGTGACCCGGAAACCCAAAGGAGTTGGGTGCAATGAATAAAAGGAAGCCAGCACAACAGGGGCTTCATTTCTTTCAAACAATGTTGTTGGTTTTTTATAAGCACAGTAGCATGATTCAAGCCTGTCTGAAATCAAATGCTTTCCAGAAAAAATGATGGGTTGTCCAGGACGGAGGTAAGTTGGGCTGTAAAACAGGACACGCCCCTTGAAGAAACATAAAACTGAGATCCTGAATATGTGTAATCATTAAAAATGCACTAGGACTTTTAGCAGGGCGGGTAGCATTAACAGCAGTGTCCTGACTAGACTCCAATTGGGCAATTGCACTGTGCCTACTTACATTTCTCTCTTCAGATTCATCAAATTCATTTGGAATTTTCTTTTCACCATGAAGTGACTTGCTAGGTTGCTGAGAACTGCTAAAACAGTTGCAGATTTAACCTCAGAGGTAGGTGCATTTTCATGATAGGGAAAGCAGTTTCCATGGCCAATTTATAGCTACATTCTAAAACACATTGGGATCCTTTTGGATGAAAGGTGCTATATAAACACAAGATCACCACCATAAGACGACACAGTTCAGAGATGCTAGCACGCAGGCTGTGCAAACACTTACTTTGGTCTCTTTTTGAATGGTTGCTGAGGTGGTGTGGCTGCCTTTGGTTCTGGAGACTCCGGGGGAGATGGATCCCCTCCAGGAAGCTCTGGAGGAAGCGGGAGGTCCATGAGCAAGTGTCGTGGTCTCTGCTCTCTCTCTTTCTTCACAAGTTTTGGAGGAAGAATCTCCTTTGGACTAAATCCCAGAAAGTTACAGCAAGTTAATACAATGTGGTCAGACTTAAGATGCCATTTCAAATAAAGAGGATCATAGGCCAAAAGTTTCAGACTTGAGTGCCTGACATTAGGGGGCCAAGTATGGATTTAGGAGCCTAGCTCTAGACACTCAGGGTTAAAATTAAGCATCTTTCTTGTTTCAAAGCCAAAGTCAACGTAGAAAAATACTAAATTAAAGACACAGTCCAGCCTCAAAAGACCACGTAACTCTTTGCAACTATAAGTCTCTCATGACAGTGGAATAAAAATTCTTAACATTATATAAACACAAAACAAATTGGGGATATAACCTGTTATCCATTTACTGATCCCTACTTCCTATCTCCTGTCCACTCATTAAAACAAATTTAAAGGCATGTTCTGACCCTTATGCCGATTAATAGCCATTGCAAATCTACAACATGCAAGCAAAATTAACCATGTCTCCACTACATTGCTTTTAACTCATTAGCAAGGACAGAAATGGGGCAGCAGTCATTTCTGCATATTGCAAGTAGATCACCAGTTGATTTCTTCTTTTATTATGGTACCAATGGCAATGCGGTGTTGTCTTTAACTAGCTGGAGACCGATATGCGGAATCTAGCTTATCAGGGGCGAGGGAACATGGTAGGAATATCAAGGAGAATTCCTGGATTTGAATAAATTGGGAATTAAAATCCAAGTTGAATGGCAGTAGGCAAGTCAAATTATTCATAATACTTACCCTGTACAAGACTCCACCCTCCCCAGGAAAGGGAAAAGCTGTCTATTGAGAAATAGACAAGCACCTTTCTTGGATCATTCTCAGGGCAACCTGCTAGGGGAGGTTGATGCTTCTCAGCATCAGCAAGTCTAAAATTCTGCTCGTCAGCACGAAGCAGCCAATGCAACTGAACTGACGGGAATAGAAAATTAGGGAAGTTACCTTACTCGCGAGCCACTTCCCAACCTAGCTGAAACCTGTGGTGAAACACAGTGTATTCCACAAATGAACACAGAACAGGACATGGAAGGAGGTTTTGATTGAAGTGCAGTACTTTCCCCTTTGGAATGACGGAGTTCAGATACTCTTTAAAGGAACAGACTCCCAAAATTTGTCTTTTTACTTCTACTGAGGTCATCACATAGGTTTCGTGAACTAATCAGAAAAGCCCTGATACTCAGAGTACTGGAGGAAAACTGTCACTGACATGTATCGCTATGGCCGTTATAAGCCATGAAAATAACAATAGACACGAGAGAAAGATCCATGGGCCTGCTCTTGCCCCCATTTAAAAATCACCCAAAGTACTGCAGTTGACTTAGAAGAGCAGGACTGCCCCGGTATTGGTCACTCTTAACAAAGCAAAGAACATCAGCGTTAAGGCTGACAAGAGGAGCCCCCAGATGGACTCGAGCTGGCAGGCTAAAACTAGCAGTCTAAACGGGGTGGCCCAGGTGGCAGCTCGGAAACGCTCCTGGGGGGGTGAGCAGGTTTGTACTTGGGCAGCCAGCACAAGCTGCTGCCTGTGCTACCACGGGCTCCCCTGCTATTTTTGGCGCACTAGTTCAAGCACGTTGCCAGCTGCAGTGTAGACGTACCCTAAAGGCAGGACGAAGGTACCTCCCTCAAGTGCCACGGCTGAAAGTCAGTTCTTGTGTTAGAGCCTGACAGACTCGGTCAAATTATTTCACCGGCTTCGTATGTTCTAAATAAGCTAGTAGAGGAATATTTAAACGTTATTCATTTGGATTCAGGGCCTAGTTATTTCAGCCTGTGTATGCCATTCACCACCAGGATAAGCAGGGCCTGTTCCACTGACTTACCCACTTTTGCTAGCAGTGAATCTGTTCTAGATCGTAACATTATGCAGTGTTTTAACATGCTCCACACACCTTCATCCAAAAAAGCCTGAATTTGAGACTCTTCTCAGCAAGCTGCAAAAGTATTTGTTTGACAGGGTTTTTGGGGAAGGATGAAGATGTGTGGCTAGGTAGCATCTGGAGAGGAGAGGCTTTTCTGGAGTGTTTTCATTGTTATCTGCTGATTGATGTAAATTGTAACCTTCATTTGATTATTTAAGGCTACTGACTAGCTGGAGTTAGTTTATTTGTACCTCAGAATTAATGCTGCTAGGTGACTATTTTAAATTTGGTTATGGTCACGGCACATAGACTATTTGCATAGGCATTCTTTTTTTAACACTAAATCTAAACAAACATCACCTCTGCATTACCTAAACCCGAGAGTGCTGCATACAGATGGAGTGGAAAACCTTAAAGATGAGCTGCAAAGCTTCAAAAAACCAGAAGTCCATCAATACAAAAAACAAGGGAAATAAAATCCAATAACAGTAAAACAATTGTAGTTGCTTTGAAAAACTGTAATTAGCACATCTCTTAGCTATTTTGCGGATCATCATTATCTCCCAGAGATCCAGAGGAATTCAGGTTATGAGAGTTAGAGTGATGTCAGCCATCACATACCTAAAATGATGGAACTATTCCTTTCTAAACCTTCATTTTCACTCCCTCCTCCTGCCCTCCCTGTAAGATGAAACATCTCATGCTGCATCTGACCCCAAAGGTGAATCCTTTGGAATGATACATCACAAGTCTTTTTAGCATTACACAAGCATGAAGAGAAAGGTACAAGAATCTTTATTTACTCAACTGAGCTGCATTTTGTACTTAGGCAACTCAAATGGGATTCTAAACTTCATGCTTGCCACAGTCTTAGAAATCAAGAAGGGCGTGTGTTTTTTCCACATGTTGGAAACAGAATAAAGAAATCTACTTAAAGAAATTTGGTTCACAAGCAACAAATAAGTGATTGAAAACAATGTACTGTGCATGGTCAATGTGTCATTTGCAACTAACACCTGCTAACCCTAATGAAGTGGCTTTGTTTGTTTGCCTCCTCTTTTTCCAATGAACTGGCTGAGAACTTGTTTGCCAATCTTTGGGTGGAAATATATTCTGAAACTATGTTATAAATCTCTCAAAATGCACAATGGCAGTGGAGGTAAAATTAAGAAACTGACAAAGCTGCAAGTCAACCTTGAAAGAGTCTACTCAGCCACTCATCTGGGGACATGTACAATATTAGTATTTTCATCACTGCCACACTAAGAGGTGTGAGAGTTTGTGGGAAAGTTTATGATGCTTTACAAGGCAGTCTTAACTACACCAGAGCTGATTCAATAGGTTATTATACCACGTTAGCAACCACAGCATTATGTTTCGTGTGTACTTTTCCAATACAAGTACTGGTCTAGGTACCACATTAAGGCTACTCTTTCCACTCTCACTGCTACTTAAAAAGCTGAACAGACACACTGAACAACACTAAACCAAGTGCTGTTTGTGAAAGACAACATAAGGATGTACAGGTCCAAACTTTTATAACATATTGTAATGATCACAATTACAGCAGTACCTCGCTAATACTAATGCCGGAAAGATCCATTGAGAACAGTAAGTGAACAAAGAATATATAATGAACTTTGTTCATGTAAGAAGTGATAATAATACTTCAAAGGATACTAGTAGATGTTTTGTTTTACATTATGCAAGAGTAATTAAGTCTTATATTAAGATATCCCAGGACCTCTTTACTGAGAAGTGGAGAGTGAGTAAGGGTTTTGGTGAGCAATTTAGTAAAGTAAAAAATAGTGGGAGGACCTAATGTGGAATCATTCACAAATTACAAAACTTCAATAAAGTATTGTGCCACGACAAAAAAGTTTTTAATCTTTTTTCAATTGATTCTATTTCTTTTGCCCTGGTTTATATAGATAATTTCCATCATCTTAAAAAGTGTGCGTCTGGAGTCATCTAGGGGATTAGTTAAGTAATCTATCAGATCTAGAAATTATTCGTGTAGCAGTTAACACAACAACTCACTTGGGAAAGGACTCAGGCCAGGTCTACACTAACCCCCTAATTCGAACTAAGGTACGCAACTTCAGCTACGTGAATAACGTAGCTGAAGTTTGAAGTACCTTAATTCGAACTTACCTCAGTCCACACGCGGCAGGCAGGCTCCCCCGTCGACTCCGCGGTACTCCTCTCGTCTAGGAGTACCGCAGTCGACGGCGAGCACTTCTGGGTTCAACTTATCGCATCCAGACAAGACGCGATAAGTCAAACCCAGAAGTTCGATCGCTCGCCGCCGAACTACCGGGTAAGTGTAGACCTACCCTCAGTCTTGATGTTCTGCTTAGGGCTCCTCTATAAGTGAACTCTCAGGAGAATTAATTAGAAATAATTTAAGGTGTGAAATTAAAGTGGATTGGTTAAAGTGCATTAAACCCCTCTGTGACACAATCAAAAAATTAAGGTCACTTTTACTCTGAATAAGAGTATCCACACCTGGGTTTAATTTGGTTTAAGTAATCGGCTTTAAAAGTTAACTTGGATTAACTTCCTGAGCATCCCCATGTAAACAAAAGCCCTTAGAGATAGACAGGTAAAGGGTTACCCTCTTCCACATTAAAATTATATAACAATGTAATTAGATATGCAGCATGGGGCACAGATAAAGAACATGTTGCATGTAAAACCACAAGGCGAATTACATATGGATGTAACCATTAAAACTACTGAACTATGCATGGTTTCCTTATCCCCAACAACCCTCCTCCCAGATCTGCTACTTCACTTCTGAGATTCTTTTCTTTTCTGTCTATGGCCTTGTTTACAGGACAAAGTTGCACCAGGTGCGATTTTAAAGCAGTTTAGTCAGTCTGATGCAAACCCCTGCGTCGACACTCTTATTTCAGTTTATTATGAATAAATAAAATACTACCTAGCTCTTCTATAGTATTTTTAGTTTAGCTTAAGTCAATTAGTAATTGATTTAAAAATCCAATGCAAATTAAAGCAATACAATTTGTTTCAGGTAGACAAGGCCTCCCAACAACATGCTGTTAGTGTGACACTGCTTTGTGTTGTCCTCTCCTATAGGTCACAATCTTTTCTGTTACTTTGAACCAGCTTTTTGGATCATTCCATTTTTTGATAGTAAGTCAGGACCTTATCTTGCAAGCTGCTGCATGCAACAGGATCCCTTCTCCCATGTGAAGCCCCATTAAAATTAACAGCGGTACTTCCATACAGAGCAGCTTTCAGAATAGGGATCTAATGGATTTGTAATAAAGACTGACTTGATTATGTTTTTTTTTTTTAAACTGGTTTTAAAAAAGCCTCTAAACTTCTCTTCCTCGCTGAGATTTTGCGTTAGTTTCAGCACTGAATCATAAGCCCCTCAAAATAGGTATTCTGGATGGAGAGACTGACAAGATGATAACATCGTGAATGACGACGTGACAGGGCATTTGGTTATGAGTGGTGTTTTCAGTAGAATGGCACAGGCTTCAATAGAATCAAGTACAAAACTAGGTATCTTCTAGGAAACATATGCAGGGTAAAGAAGGAGTCGGCAAGCTAAAAATAAAATCTCTTCTCTGTTAGTACAGTGTATTCCAACCCAAGCAGAACTGAGTTTTCCACATGACCTTACCTATCCAAGTCATCTTCCCCAAGCAGAATAGGTGGGAGCGGGAGAGGAGGCAGCGTTGAAGTCTTCAGGTGTGGGATAGCAGCCGTCACAGACACTTGTGGTTTTGTAGAGACCTGGACAGAGGGCTGAGAATTTGCCTGAGTGGACAAAGCAGATGTTCTTGAGTGGGAAGAAGATGGCAAAGAGGCTGGGACTGAAGTAGGGACTTGAACAGAAGTCAGCTGGGAAAGCGGTAGAGGTGGAACAGCTGGTGATGGAGGCAAAGGAGGCAATGGGGGAGTCTGAGGCGGCGGTGTCGTTGTTGGTAGAGGTGGAGGAGGTGATTTTATTGAGGGCAGTGGGGGTGGGTTCTCCTTCTCTGTTGTCTCTGTCTCTTTTGGAGTTGCAATCTCCTCTTTCACTACTACAGACTTCAAGTCTTTTGTTCCCATCATTTTTGAGTCTTTAACTGGAGCTGCAGGCTTCTTCTCAGAGTTCTCGTCTATCTTGGTTTTTATTGGCTCCAGAGAGGTTTTAGTCTCTGCATTCATGTGTATTAAATTAACCAGTTCCGTATCGGAAGCTGATTTTTCAGATTTAATGATTTTGGGTACTTTTTTAGACTCTGTCCCAGTCTCCTTAACCTCAGATGAGCTGTTCTCTTTTATAGACAGAAAAACAGGTGAGTTCTTTGCCTCCTTCCCATCCACCTTTGCTGCTGCTGCCGCTGCTGCCGCTCGCTCTTTCTTTTTCCTGCTAAGCTCTGCTCCCAGGCTGGAGTTCAACGGTAGCCTAGCAGGCGATATACTGGAATGGCGACTACGTGAACCGGACCTCTGCTTTTTACTGTGAGATGATGATGAGTGTCTTGAATATACAGGACTTCGACTTCGGGACTTCACAGACTTCCTATGGAAAGAGCAGGAAGCAGAAAACTGAGATGCAGTCTGACACATACTATGTTAGTTACTGAAATTAATAAATAGGGGAAGCTCTCTCTAAAGACAAGAGCATTCATAAATTGTCAACTACATTTCTGACTATACCCAAGGCTTGTCTGAGGAGACTTAAATTAATGGCACCAGTCTGATGACACTTGAAAATAATCCAACATCTAGGGAGTTTCCAAGGTCAACGAAGCTGCTGCTTACAAATCAACAATTGAAATAACAGAACCGCAAGATGAGGGTTAGACAAACCCCAAGTTAAAGAAAAGATAACAGATGCACAGTGCTTGACTGGAGGATTTTAGTTGAGAGGATGAGCTGACAGTTTAGGAATCTTTCAGGGCAGTAGAGCAGGAGGGAAAACCACAATGATAAGACATGAGTATTGCTTGTGGGAATGTTTTGCACAACCTTGTGGCGTTGATCAGTGGTGTTACAGTAAGGCAGTGATAACTCAGACCTCAGTGGCTAAGGAGTCAAATTAGCAATCAACATTACCCAAAATAGACACAATAGTGTGAATTCATTGTTTCATTTACTGGAGTACTATATATTCACTCACACAGTGTTTTAATATCATGTGCTGCAAAGAGCCACGAGAGAGACATTCAAGTGCTACTTCCCGCTCGAGAGCCTCAGTCTGAGTATCACTGCAATAAGACATTCTCCGAGTGAATGCCACTTTTTCCCACAGATCATCTTCACTCCAAGTAGAGGTTTTACTACTACCATAAATGCATTTGCACACTGCAAGTCAGAAAGACAATTTGAGGCTTTCATCCTGATTTAGACATGTTCAGAGATACTCTAAGTCTGAATTTACAATAAGGGGACTACAATTTATTACATAAGCAGAGATATGAAATGCATTTGGAAATCTGCACTCTAGTGTGAGCCACAAATAAGGAGAAAAATGCCTTCCTTTAAAAGGATACAAGGTGAACAGAGGATGGACTTGGGTTAGGCACAAATCTGCAATATCTGTCAATCTAGTGGAGATTAGGGATGAAGCTTCATTGGAAAGACTGAAAAATAACCCCACCCCCGCCCAGAAAACTGGTATTTTTAATTCACAGGTCAGTGAATATTTTCTCCTCTTCAAGGGAGACTGGGATTTTGCAAGGCATGGGACAGTGCATTTTATAAGTAATGTGTAAACGATGGACTTTAATGATTTGGAAGCCACATGTTACTAAAAAATAAAAAAGAATCTTGAAGTAAGACTCTACCCATGCTTAGTTGAAATCATGCTCACAACTGATTTTTACTCTATGACCTACTCAGACCTAGAGTTCTCTGACCACAGTAGAAAATATAGCATGATTTTAGATCATGGTTAAAAGAAATTCCCTTTTCCACACAGTTCAGAAAACATGTAAACTATAATTGAAATGCAGTGTAAGAGATTAATATAATTTGCATAGGAAAAGAGAATCGCAATTTTACACAAATATTCTGACAACATAAATGCTTTAAAAATAAGCTGAGGGATAGAAATGGCTTATTATAAAGCATTTCACTAGCCATTTGTGATTGTAGAGGCCAAATATCAATATGACTAAATGGATCTTACTTTTAGTCTTAAAGAACAAAAATAGCAATAAGAATATAAAGAAAAAGTCAAGACTTATTTCAGATTCTGTCTTCAATGTTCATGGAAGTTGTGTGAACCAGAATCTGGCAATATGCCTCGAGCTGGTATGTCGTCTTCAGGGGACTCTGGATAATCAGTTTAACGGTCACACACACACAGGCAGAATTTGCCATTTGGCTAGTAGTTCACTTTCCACATCCCGCTGCAAAACTGTCAGGAGCTGAAATAGCTAACAGCATGCTTTCACTGCACTCAGAGGTCACACTTGCAGACTTTGCTGAGGACAACATTCCTAACTGAACTTGTATGACATGGGTAGCTGCAAACAGAGCTAACTTCGTTCTGAAACCTCGACAGCACTGAATCCTGCACTAAATCCCAGCTACAAGGGATTCATAACATGGATCTGGAAACCTCCCCCTCAACAGGCAATATTAGCTTTTGTTACCGCTGACTGCATTGAAATATGTTTTAAGAGAAGCAAATATATACAGGAAGTTTTGTAAGGTGTTTCCCCTGTCTAGAGTAATCACTGAGTAACTTTATCTCTGACCAAGAGGTTAGTGATTTGCCCTCAAACATCACCTTTGAAACCAACACTGCAGTGCAGATTACCTAGTTTATAGTACTTAAAAAGGGAGGAAAACCTCCCAGCTTTAGAGATGTTCAAGCTTTTCTTTCCAGCTACAGTGGAAGGGTAAAAAAATTCCTGTATTTCTAATGCAGGAAACTGGACATGTAAAATGCTAGCCATCAGGCCCGTGAATTAAGATAAAGGTATCAACGGGAGAGAATGGGAATGGCTCACTACAGAAAACCAAAGCACACTGGCAACAGGGAGACTTCTCTGCTACAATCAGAGCTGTACCAAAGAAAGATATCTCGGAGGAAGAACTAATAGAAATCTCTAGCCCTATCTATACTATGAAACGACGTTGCTAAGAGTTGTTAGCAACAGTTTGCCCTCAACCAGTGATGAATGCAGAACAAGACATGATAGAGAGAGCACAATCGGACACTTCCAGAATGCCTGTCACCTGAGGCTCTAAGAGCGATCTAAAAATATTACGCATACCTCACAGGTGAGATTATTCGGCATTATGCCCCCATTATACAGTGGAGAAATCACAAGCATAGTGGTGAAGTGAAAGTTAGTGGCAAAGGTGGGACTAGGACCTAGGCATCTTGACTCCTGGTTTCTTGTTTTAACTACTAGAGCAGGGGTGGGCAAACTTTTTGGCCCGAGGGCCACATATGGGTATGGAAATTGTATGGTGGGCCATGAATGCTCACGAAATTGGGGTTGGGGTGTGGGAGGGGGTGAGGGCTCTGGCTGGGAGTGCAGGATCAGAGGTGGGGATGAGGGGTTTGGGGTGCAGGAGGGTGCTCCGGGCTGGGACCAAGAGGTTTGGAGGCTGGGAGGGGGATGAGGGCTGGGACAGGGGCGCAGGGGGCTCAGGGGCTCAGGCTCCAGGCGACACTTACCTCAAGTGGCTCCCGGAAGCAGCATCATGTCCCCCATCCGGCTCCCTACACAGAAACACATCCGGGCGGCTCTGCTGCCCTGTCTGCAGGCGCCACCACTGCAGCTCCCATTGGCCACAATTCCTGGCCAATGGGAGCTGTGGGGGCGGCGCTTGGGGTGGGGGCAGCATGCAGAGCGGAGCTCCCTGGCCACCCCTACGCGTAGAAGCCGTAGCGGGGACATGCTGCTGCTTCCAGGAGCCGCGCAAAGCAGCCCCCAACCCTGCTCTCCAGCTGGAGCGTAGCAAGCTCCCGACCCCGCTCCCCAGTGGGAGCTCGAGGGCCAGATTAAAACAACTGGTGGGCCAGATGCGGCCTGTGGGCCGTAGTTTGCCCACCCTTGCACTAGAGAAACTACCTCAAATTAAATCCTCTAAATCCAGTTCACGGACATTTGACAATATGTGATTTTGTGCTGCACACCAGTGACTATGGTGCACATACAAACCCAGAAACTAAAACCTCATAATAGTGTGCAAGCGGACATCCATCAAGTGGGGTGTTACCTGAATTCTTTCTCTTGGCTATAGCTGCAATGGTATAGTTACGACAACTGCTATAGAAGACAAGTGATTACATCTGTTACCTTCCCTCCCAACCAAAGACTCTACATTTCCTCCTTAACCAAAAGCAGTTTGTTTGGAAGGGCCACTTGGAATGTGACCTGCAGTGTGCTTTCTGCATCAGGGACATACCTGTATTTAGTTCACCATCTTCCTTCTCAGACTACATTTTGGGAATGGGGACATAAAAGAATCACTAGAAAGGATTTCACTCTCAGCCAATGAAAAAACATCAGTGCCACAGGAAAGACTCTTTCATCCCCCTCTGAGGAATTTACACTAAACTTTCCTCACTGCATGGAATGCATGTTCAGTGAAGCAACAACCAACATACACACAGGAGTTCTGATTTTTAGTTTGCTTAACAGTTAGAAAGAAAATAAGGTCTGAAAATTTCCCTTTGCTCATTTAAGTCTAATAGTGTTCTTTGGGGTAGCCATTTTCTGAAGGCTTCTTCCACACTCAGTTGACTCCTTATTTCCTGCTTTGTGTTGCTCAGTGAAACTGAGCTTTGATTAAAAAAAGTGTGCTATACAAAAACTGCAGACCAGCTTCAGGAGAAAGGGGTGGGACCGTGGTGGGTTATCAATTTAACCCTAGATTCAAAGAATTCAAAATAAACAGTGTCTAAACAAGCAGTAACCTTTGGAATTTTTTTTTGGTTTGGCTAACTAGCTAAGTGCCATACCAGAAAGGTGTGCTCAAAAACTTTCCCACATGGCTATGCAAGTTCACGGAAGCACATTCAAAGCGGCTTCCATAAAACCAGGCTCGGAAAAAGTGATGTTCACTTCACAGGAGTAACTAGCATTATACAAGAAGTGAGATTTTTACCCACAAAGCTTATGCCCAAATAAATCTGTTAGTCTTTAAGGTGCCACCTTGTAGCATTATACAGAACAAATCAGCTATTGCTATTTGGGGTGTGTTGGGGGAAGAGGGGGAATGGAGGGAAAACACAGCGCTTTAGGATCCCACTGATTCCTCTACTACCCTCCAATCCAATAGCAACCCTCTTGCTGGTGAAGGAAGAGTAGATACACACCCTTAACAGAGCCTACGAGCACAGCCAGAAAGGATACACGAGGCATCTGCCACCCAGTCAACTTTTCCAGGGGTGTCAAAGCGCACAGTCTATGAAAGCAATGTCTTCATTCCCCAAAAAGTATTTGGTTTTGGTTTGTTTTTTTATATGGAGATAGCCATCTCAATATAAAATCCTAGTGGAGATAAGGGACAGGTACCTTTTGCTTCCATGCAGCTAGTCAAATAAATTCCAGATGGGGGAGAATAGGATTGACCTCAATGAGCTAAATCAAGGCAAAAATTACCAATACCTTATCGCCAGTAGGATTTTACCCTGGAGATAGCGATTTGCTGTGAAGAGAAAGGTAATGTTCTTAGCCCATACCAGCCCTGATTTTCATCGGAAAGCCGACTCCTTAAATGTTGAGAGCCGTGGATGTGGTTTTAGGGCTCAATTCCACAAGCTACGAGTTCAATGGACTACCCACATGAGACATATCAATCACATAGCTAAAGATGCACAGGACCAATCTCCTTGCTCACAGCCCCCAATGGAATCCAGGGAAGCAACACAACTAACATTGTACATGTTGTTTTGACCATACGGACTTACTTCATACAAGTTCAGCTCGGAATTATGATAAAGCTATAACCATAGCTCCATAACACACATGCTGTGAACTGGAAGTTCACTGAGGCACAAGCTTTAGACTGAAAAATAATCTGTGTTAGGCTACCTATCAATCTGTACTCAAAATACTCTTGATTACTACACATCCGAAATAAAATGCAGCACTATTACTAATTTCAAACAAAAATGGGTTGTGTGCGTGTGTCAAAGTTACTGGTGCAAAAAGAGAAAAAAAAATACATCTGTTCCAAAATAAAGAAGTTACCTAATTGCCCTTCTAGAATGCCCAGGAGCTATTTAAAACAAATGGAAGCAAATGATCCATAACTGAGCAGAACACAGACTGAGAAAAGCAAGTCTAAACTAGAAAGAAGCAACTTAAATACAGTCAACTAATTATGATGAAAGGAAAGAAAACAATTAATCAGTTCAGAGTGAGATATGCCCAGAATTAAACAATCTTTCTGAAAACTGTGATAAAACTTTTTCTTAGAATTTTGACCAAGGTTTCCAGAACGTGAGAGCTTTTTTAAGTACATTTAGTGCTAGTGAAAGGTGCTGGATTTTCAGCACTAGAAATTTAAATACTTTCCACAGAACACTCACTACTGCAAACTTCCCCACAATGCTTCACTCATGTTCTGCAGGAGCCACTTCTAGAGGCAAGTGTAACTCAATCCTAATGGCTCATTCAGTCTTGGCCTCTTTGCTGAGGCTGCCAACATTGAGGCTGATTAGTGCCAACAATGGTGGTGCTTTTTAAGATGCGGACATCTATCCAAAGCGAACTGTAACGAGCCCCAGCAAACTCACACAGACCAGTGAGGAGCCCTTGGCAGTAATAAGTGAACACT
Organism: Trachemys scripta elegans; assembly: GCF_013100865.1. Taxonomy (NCBI): domain Eukaryota; kingdom Metazoa; phylum Chordata; order Testudines; family Emydidae; genus Trachemys; species Trachemys scripta. The sequence continues at coordinate 12,697,128 of NC_048320.1, read as the reverse complement.
AATTACCTGGGCTAGATCTGAATAGATGATCTAGAGGGTCAATCGCTCACATCCCCAGAGCCATTCAATCGCCCCCCGACACATAAAAGACAACATAGAGATCACACACCTGGCTACTGGACTTCGGCTCACTGACCGCTTGGCAACAAAAGGACTGCTCGAGCGCCTTCGGCTGTATGGGCTGGGTGATCTCCCACTGTACGACCCACTTCCCCTCTCATAACTGGAGGAGCGCCTCCTGTTGTATGGGCTGGCGGACCTCTGTCTCCTACTGTAAGGACTAGGAGACCGAGTGTTGGACTGGTATGCTACAGGTTCCTTGTAGGGTGGGCTGACCGACTGCCTGCGCGATGAGCCACCGGGGCTCTTCTTGTAGGAGTCATAGTTGCTGGATGTATGCGACCGTGGAGGGCTGAGATCATATTCTTGCGTGTAGGATGCTCCTGAGGGGCTGTCATCCTGTTTGGGGCTGTCAGCCCATTTCCTATGGGGACTTCTTGATTTCCGTTTTGGACTGTCAGTTGCTTTGTAGCTTTTCAGGGTGTCCCTTTTCCGATGGCTTTTACTGCGGTCTTTGTGCCCAGACTTCAGCTCCCGCTCTTTTCTGGACTTCTCCTTGTGTGCTTTGGATGACCTGGACTCTTTGTTGCTGCTTCTTGAGGGCTGTGACTTAAAGTGTTCCTCATTCTCCTCGTTGAGTCTCTTGGAAGTCCCTGACACTCGGTCCTTGGTGGACCCTGACTTGCTGGACACCTCCTGATTCTTTTCCAGCTTCTTCTCCTTTTCCACCTGCTTACTCCTGATCAGCTCCCGAACACGTTTGTGCTGGTGGTGCCGGTGCTTGTGCAACCTGTCGCTCCTGTCTGAACTCCCTTTCCTCTCGTCATTCTCCCTTCTTTCCAGCTTGAGGGCCACATCATCCGAGAAGGTGTCCGAGTCGGAGCTGATGTCATCGTACTCCACCAGTGGCTTGATCATTGCGCCCAGTGGTGCCGCCGTCTCTTGAGCCACCAGCGGCGAATCTTTGGAGTGCTTGGACCTGTGCCTCTTGTGTCTGGAGACCAGCCGGTGCCTCTCCTTGCTGTTTGAACTGCCACTGCTGGATGTCTGCAGCTGCAAGGACCCCCCTCCTCCTCCATCCTTCTTGCCCCCATGTCTCTCTGGATTTGGCATTCCTTCTCCACTGTGCTTGCAAGAGGGGAGGGGGGAATCCTCCAAAACCCCCAAACTTTAAACCCCAGTCACCCCCCCTCTATAGGCCTCTCTCCTCTTTCCGTGGCTCGCCTTTCTCCTCCCACCATTCACAGCCACTTCCCCCACTTTGCCTTTCCTCCCTCGTTCTAGCTCTCTCCCTCCTTCATGGGGTGCAGCTCTTTGGATCAGGCCCCGGGGTGGGTGGTGGGGGGAGGGGACTTGACCTCACAGGGCCCCTGGGCAGGAAGCTACAGGGCCTGGAAAGCCCCAAGGAGGGGGGCCTTGGGAGGGGGGGGCTGGGCCCACGAGCGGGCCCCCTGGCCTGGGCAGAGGGTCCTCTAGGCAGGGGCCCCCTGGGCCTCTGAGCAGGTCCCTAGGCCCGGCTCCCTGAGTGGCTCCCTACGCGGAGGGTCCCCGGCTCCCACCCCCTCGGCCGCGGTGCGGCGGGTGCCCGGCTCGCGGCCCCCTTTGTCCGCCCCGCTCTCGGGGCCGCCTCCCCTCTCACTTCCCAAAGCGAAACGGCACCGCTTCCAAGGGGGGCAGCCGCCAACTCTCGCGAGACTCCTGCTCTCGCGTGATGAGCGCAGCCTCCCCGGCCCCCCCCCGCTCGGCCAAACCCCGCGAGAAACGCCGGCCGGGCCCGCTCAAGCCTCGCGAGAGCGCCTCAAGAAAACTTTATTGAGCCACCTGGTAACGCGGTCAGAGAAACAAGCGAGCACAAGGCGACCTCTCTTTTCAACAAAACTTTATCGAGGCGCACTGTGCGGACAGCCCCCCCCCCTTCATTTCCCCAACAAAACTTTATTGAGATGCAGAGTGTCCACAAATCGCTAAGGCCCTGCCCCACACACACACTTGTGTTCAGAAGCATCATGGAATGCCCTCCCCCTCTCCAGCTCCAGAGGGAGCCTGAGTGCCTTGCAATGGGTGGCATGAAACGCATGCCAAGCATGATCCTAGCAGTGCCCCAAGGCAGAGTGGGGGTGGGGGTGTCGGTGCCTCTCTAGGCCCAGATTCATGGAAAGAGAACCCAGGCATCCTGACTCTCAGTCCCTTGCTCTAACCACTAGACCCCACTCCTGTTCCAGAGCCAAAAACAGAACTGAGGAGTCCTGACTCGCAGTGACTCTAAACCCCTGATCACACTCTCCTTCAAGCTGGAAACAACCCAGGAGTCCTGACTCCCAGTCCTATGGTTCTAGCCCCCTAGACAACCATTTTTTTACGTAGACAGTATATTCCTGCAGTTCTTACAACGTGGGCTGCAGGTCCTAGGCACCCTTTGAGGAACAGGCCCTACGTGTCCCTACCAAGAAACTGAAGCTCTCAAAATCAATGGGGAGACATCTGAACATTTGTCTTGCCTATCGCTCAAACTGACAAATTGTCACTCCAGAGTATGTGGTGTAGTTGTAGCCATGTCAGAATATTAGAGAGACAAGGTGTGTGAGAGAATATGTTTTATTGGATCAACTTCTGTTGGTGAGACAGACAAGCTTTCAAGCCAAGAAGAGCTCTGTTTGACTGGAAGCTTGTCTCTCTCACCAACAGAAGTTGGTCCTAAAAGATATTATCTCACCCACTTTGACTCACTTCAGTGGACATTTTACCTGAGTAAGGACTGAACAAAACCTGGGTGAAGGCCTCCAGATTTGGTTGATAGTGAGTAGTAGAGTATGGGCCTTTAAATGCCAGTTTTAACACTTTAAATCAAATAGAAAAAGCAAGTAAACACTCCCTCCCTTCCCTCTGATTAAAAATACCCCCTTGCAGTTTCCATCCCTATCTTATTCTAAAGAGAAACAATAATGAAAACGACTATTTTGAGACTTGAGAGTTACACATGACGGATTGGGGAACAGTGCTACTGAATGATACAGCAGTGGCCCCAGCAATGCACCATTAAATCTACTGAAAACTGTAAGATTTGGACTGTTACTGTTGAAGGCAGATGTAGTTTTGTATCATGGTCACTTCACTTAAAGGCAATTTTTCAAAAGCTCTGAAATTCCAGGTTTTGATTAGCATTTATTCAATTTGCATTTATGTATGTATGGCTTCCATGTAGCCATGTCAGCATTTTGAACACTGAGCCCTCTGGCTATAATTATAATTGTTTGTATTTCATTATAGACCTCCTTGACTATACTCTCTAGGCAATAAAATTGCCTTTAGGTTGACACTCACCACTCAGAAGCTTATCCAGTATCATTCATTTCCTTTTTGCTCATATTTTACAGACTTTAAAAACAAATCTATGCTTTGTTTTTAAGTTAAAGGATGGCAAAAGAAATACAAATAGTTTGTGGTTTATAGCTGCTTTTGCTCCTCCAGGCCCCAATTTTGCAATGAGCTCAGTATAGAAAGCCCCTTATGCCCACATAGAGCGCCACTAACTTCATAGTTTTTAAGGCCAGAAAGGACTAGTGTGATCATCTTGTCTGCTTTCCTTGTCTGCTTTTTAACACAGGCCACAGAATTACACCCAGTAATTCCTGTATCAAGCCCAATAATTTCTGATTGAAGTAGACTATATCTTTTAGAAAGACATCCAATCTTGTTGTAAAGACTTCAAGAGATAGAGAATCCACCACTCCTCTCAGCAAGCTGTTCCAATGATTAATACTCCCCACCTCCCCGCCCCACATACTGTTAGCAAATCTGCACCTAATTTCCAGTTTGAATTTGTCTAGCTTACATTTCTAGCCATTGGATCTTGTTATGCTTTTGTCTGGTAGTAAAGTTTTTTTTTAATCTATCAGAAATCTTCACCTATAGGTACTTCAAAACCAAAATCAAGTCACCTTCTAACTTCCTTTTTGGGACGCCTACTACATGGAGCTCATTACAGGATCAGGGCTTCAGTAAAATCCCGGTAGACAGACCTCCTTGCACCCTGATTTTATTCTTCAATCTGATCTGCTATAACGGGTGTTGGGTTCCACAGGGAGCTCTGTGATTTATTAAAATATTGTAATGAGCTGACATATATAAGTGTTTAACACAGTTCTCTACTGGATGGAATCAGACCTGTGCATCAGAGGCCCTATACTGCTAACAGCTGAAGGAGATTCTCCTTTAGTTCACATGGTAGAATGCAGTGCTTTCTAGAGCAGAAGGATATGAGTTTTACCTCCACACGTCATGAATTTCAGAGGAATTATTCTGTAAAAAAAAAAAGTGACAACCATTATAGTCCTAGGTAGCATTTTCCCCCCATTTATATTGCATTAGCAAATCTACTAGTTTTATCGGGGCAATTTTCCATTACTTTTTTGTTAAATATTAATTTATTTGTATTCACTACCTCACATGGGTATGTGATAAGTCATATGTACCCTGCACGATAGGCTATTGAACAGGGATAAATGTCTTCCTTGGGGAAAGAGAATCCTACCCCATTCATAAAGATTGCCTGAGCTGCCACTCTTGGAGAAGAGGGTCTTCAGCTGTGGCTTATTAACAGGAAGTCAGGGCCATAAAGAGGAAGGTATGAAAGTAGGCTGGATTCCCTCAGTGTAGAGGGGATGTGCTTCTGCCTATGTAGAGCTGATAAAAATCAACTGCTTAGGCAAACTCTCATAAGAAGAGATCTTTGTTTGTCATACTGTAGGAGTGAAGCAGGTATACTCCTTGGATTCTACAAAAGGGCATCTTTCTGTTTACTCTACAATGAGCCAGAACTATGCATTTGGGCCTGATGGGGAGTGTGACTACCTACTAAAAACTAGACACTAGAAGGACTGCATCCTGCTCCAAGAAGAATGACATGTGCTTTGGATTTTTTCTTCCACATACTCTTGTATTGTTTCCCCTTTAGGGGGCTAGTGACCCCTCATTCTTGGGTGTTGTGAGCTTTCAAGCCTGTAAAGGACTTTGAGGCCTTCTGATGAAAGCCATCTGTTGCAAAAGCCAAGCAATGTTCAGCTGCAGAAGACTTGACTCAATGAAAGGGAGCAAAAATAGCCACTCGATAAAAAGAATGTAAAAATACTTAATATATTTTGAAGATTTGTGTTATTTTACATGCATTTTTTTTTTTAATTTTAAAGGTGCTTAAAATAGCCTCCTAAAAGCCTTCTTTGGGGAGAAAGGTGTAAAACCTATAATATGTTTAAAAGCTCACTTTAGATGTGTTTAGAACTGTAACCATTAATGTCAGGCCTAAACTTTTGTCTACCAGTTCCTATAGTTGGAAGTTATGGATCAGATAAATTGCACATTACATACATAGCAGGTGAGGTAATCTCTTTTACTGGACCAGCTTCTGTTGATGAGAGAGGAGTTTTTGAATGTACACAACTCTTCTTTAGGTCTGGGGCACATACTCAAGAGTGTCATGGTAAAATACAAGGTAGAACAAATAGATATAAGGAGTTAACACATGTTGCAAGAAACCATTCAAGGTGAAGTGACCCACTACCCCGGCTTGCATTTTGGAGGTGTTGTGCGGGTTTCCTTTGAGGATGAGGACTAAGAGGTCAGAGAGGGAATGATCATTTTGTGAAAAGTATTTACGTACAGCTGATCTAGTGTTCTTCTCTCATCCTTTTTCTGAGTGAACTCATTTGAGAGCATTTCTCATTTCACCCACATAGTTGTTATTGGAGCATTTAGTGCACTGGATGAAATACATTGAATGATGTGATAGGCATGTATAGGACCCATGGATCTTGAAAAGTGTTGGGGGGGGGGGGGGGGGAGTATTGTCTCTTTTACCAGCAAAAGTTGGTCCAATAAAAGATATTACCTCATCCATCTTGGGACTTACATGGCTACAACAATACTGTGAATTAGGTACATAGGTATGTACATAATTACCATACTCAATCAAACCACTAATCCCTCAAGTCTTTTCTTGCCCCATTTTATAACCCAATACTAGGTTCAAGTTGGATTATTGTAAGTTTTATGGGGTCTGACTTTGGTCAGTGGGGGTTGCTTTTGCAGCTTCCTTCATAACCCCTGCACATCACTGGTGCTGTTAAACTTACTTGATAAATGAATAAAATAAGTCCTGTTAACTGTCCCATTTTAGACAAGAAATTTTATGCCTCATATTGATTTGTTTTCGTAATGGTAAAGTGACATCTGAAACTGAATTTTGAAACTGAAGTTACAGCAACATTATTTCTGTTCAAGAAAAGAATCCTGCCTTGTCTAATATAACTTGCCCTGCTTGTGCATTCCTTACGTTAGGTCTCTTAGCTGTTGGGGTGGTAGGTTGTGAGATGGGTGCTACCCTTCCCCCAGCAGTAACCAGGATTTGCTGCTCCAGCTATTTTGCAAAGGGGGGGGGATGTAACTTTGCAGTTTAAAACTTTTTAGTTTTTTTCCCCTGCAATTAAATATTTTTGTAACATGTGGGCTTCAGTTGCAATCTTTTCCACCCGCACACGCAAAATCCCCACCGCTTTTCCCTCCTCTGGCAGAAGCAGCCGCCTACCCTGCAACTCTCCTGGGCATCGCAGGGGCACCCACGTGCCTCTTGCCCGGGAACTCCCAAGAGCTCGGCCAGCGTGACCGCTTCAAGTCTCGCGAGATGACCACCCGCCGGGGGTCGAGCCGTTCTGCTCTCGCGAGACGTCTCGGCGGCTGCGGGAAGGCGGAAGTGTCGCGCGGTTTGGAGCGTAGCCATGGCCGTTGGGCTGGCGGCGGCCGCCGCGGACTGAGGCCCGAGCGGGAGGGGCCTGGCCGCGGGTACCTGCTCGACGCCAGGCCGGCGCCTGCGGCCTGCCCCGGGGCCCTCCCCTTCTCCCTCCCCCCCCTCACAGGCCCGCACCGGCCCACGGGATGAAGGCGGCACAGGGGGGCGCCGAGGGTGAGTCTGGGGTGGGGACCCCCGGGGGGGGCGTGGCCCTTGGAGGGGCGGGGCTCGTGGGGGGGGGAGCCCCAGACCCTGTGGGGGGGGCGTGGCCCTTGGAGGGGCGGGGCTCGTGAGGGGGGGAGCCCCAGACCCTGTGAGGGAAGCCCTGGGAGATCTGCTCCCCAACTTCCCTCTGAGATTGTGCTGCCCCCACCCCCGGTAGCCCCCAGTCCGGTCCAGCGGATCCCTGCTCTTTGCTGAGCTAACGGGGAGTTATTTCCGCCCTACACACACGTTGCCCCCCGTTGCTAGCCTGCTGTTCCGCTACCCTGCCTGGGAGGGGACCGAAACCTGGGGTCCCACGGCCACCCACATCCGTACCAGCAAGGCAGCCCGTGCCCACACGAGTTCTTCGCGGCCTGTTGGGATGTGAATGGTTCGTGGAGATGAAGGGGTCCTAGCACGGGCTGCTGCAGCTTCAGGGGAGCAGCCTGAGGACAACACCTCTAGCGTGGGATGTTTCATCTTGGGCTGCAGGGGCTCCTGGTGTACAGAGCGGACGGGCACCGAAGCCAGGTTGATCCAGCATGATCCAGTATGGCCCATGAGAGGTTACAGGTCCTACTGTGCAAAGCTTCACGTTGATCAAAATAGCTTGCCCTTTGATCCAGATACAGCATTCTAGAGAGGAGTTTGTAATCTTTGGCGGATGGGTCTAGCATAAAATAGAGCAGATTGCAGACACCTTTATCTTCATCAGACATGCCCCTTCAGTTGCTATTGTATTGTCAGTGAATGATACAATGTAGTGCGGACGTTCCCAAACTTTTGTTTTGGCTGAGCCCTCCTTTGGCGATTCATGTCTTATGCACACACTCCCTTGTGTGGATGCCTGGTACCCACAGGGTGGGTGTCCAGTACCCACGTTGGGCGAGGGATGCCTGCTTCCTATGGGGAGCAGAGTGGGTGTGTCCTATGTGGCAGTTTCTGCTCTGTACAGGGGTTGGGGTGGTCTTGGCTGATGGGACCGGGCTCCCTGCCGATCACACTCCTCTCTGTGCAGGGAAGCAAATGGAGCCCTGCTTGGATCAGGAGAGCAGCAGAATGCTGCACCCTATGAGTAGTGGCCCCCTCTTGACTTTGGCCCTTTAGCGTGGCCCTGGGGCACTGAGCTCTGTCTCCTTCCTCTACTCAGGCTCTGTCCAGCAGGGGAAGCAGCTGGGGCTTGGTTCCCTGGGGCTTCACTGAAGGGCTGGGGGAAGGAAGAGGCTCTGTGCTGCAGGGGTATCAAAAGTAAGGGGGACAGCCTGCAGCTTCCTGCTTGCAGAGTCCCTTCTGGCTTCCCCAGCAGAACATGGTAACGGCCAGGTGGCAGTGGGGGAGTGAGATGATCAGGGAATCTGCTCCTAACAGCTGAGACTGTCCAAACAGCCCCCTATCCGCTTCCCTTACTGGATTGGGCCCCTCTTGGCTTGGACTCTTCAGCACAGCATAGTCAGGTCCTTACATTCCCCTAATAGCATTGTTGTGCTTCCCCTGCCCAGGAGGTGTTCTCCACAGTTTAGGAACCTCTGATCTGTTCCATCACCAACCTGAATTTTGAAAAGTCCCTAGATATGTGTGTTTACATGAGCAGTAACTTACTTCATCAAAGTGTTATAATCCTGTGTTTTCCTTGGATCTGGCAACTCAGGTGAGGTTGCCAAAATAAACTGTGATTGCTGTACATTTCAAAGAGTCTATAGAGGAACCGGTTTCTTTATTAATGAAAGCCGGTGTGGCTTTAGCATGGGTTCAGTTGCACCCACAGAAATAATGAAACCACGGGTGCAAAAACAGGCAAACATTCATTTCTTCTGGCCTGGTGCAGAGGGGAGGGTGGGGGAGTTGGTAAGTGAGCCTGCCCTGCACTCACCCCATGGCAGCGGCTCCTGTCACAATTGAGGTGTGGCTGGGTCAAACCTGAGTGCCACTGCAATCCTGTGCAGTGCCCCTCCATGCCCTCCCCTTCGTACCAGGGTGGAATATGAGTTAGGGTCGCGGGGCTAGGGAGGCGACTGAGACATGATACTCATTTTTTTAAAATGACTAGATTTCAAGTGATGGTGTCCCTTGAAACCCCATTTACTGTGAAATCCCGAACTGTCACTCCCTTGCAGTGTGCAAACTACAATCCCAGTTCTAGGACATCTCTGCAACCTAATGATACCGTGCCCACAGGATACCAACCTTAGGTATTGACTCCATCCCACTAGGCAGGTCAGAATACCTCTAAATCATAGAATTTTGAGCCCTCTGAGACGCTGGCAGTTGGGCAGGGGCATGAGTCCCTCCCTGTATCGCATTCCAACTGTCGCTGCCTCAGGTCCTTCCCTGTAAATGGGCTCCAGTTGGAGCCTTTATAGGATGTTATGTTGACTTCCATTCAGTGCTGTGAAGGTGTTTTTAAAAAAGAAAAGAATTTCATACATGAATGTGACTACAGTGGATCTCACTGTGGTCTGTGGGTTCCTCCCTGGTGATTCACTGAATATAAATAGTTGATTGTAGTGGGTAGTTGGGAGGTTGGGAAAGAAGGTGGTCTCTGGGGAGGATCTTTGCCATACAATGAGGTTAGTAGAACAAAAGAGTTGGAAAGGAACTATAAGTGTATACCGTGCAATAAGAGACAGGAGATTGAAAGTAGAACCTCCCCTCTTTAAAGATCTGCTATGCTTCTTATCTTCTGTTTTCCTTGAGCTTTCAGCAGGTCTTTAAACCATCCTCTTGTGCTGCAAAGGGTATGCAGTCAATTATAATGCAATACCAAGACTAAACTAGATGGACCAAATCCCACTCTCTCATCTTACTCACATATGTAGTCCTACTGATTGCCCCAAGAGGTCTTTGAAGTCTTATTGTCCCCTGGGTATGATGACCTTTGGTACAGTCTTTGCATTATTTAACTGTGTGTGTGAGAGAGAAGAGTAAAGTGGCAATAAGTAAAATTTCTCAGAATTGTTTTATGTTGCTGTTAAAGGCAAAGAACACGTCTTTTATTTAGAACTTGCAGGAGTTTTTATTTGTAAAAGTTTGAATGTTGTTGTCAGCACTGAGATTAAACAGCGGCAGGCCCCCTGACTGAGTTGTCCCATATCATTTGTCCTGTAGAAACGGAGAAGCTGAATAAGATGAGTTCTCTCTTGGAACGACTTCATGCAAAGTTTAACCAAAACAGACCTTGGACTGAAACGGTGAAGCTTGTCCGTCAAGTCATGGTGAGAATTGGAGGAGGCTGGATGAGATTGTTTCCTGGGAGAATGGTGTAGTTATGTGTCTGGATTAGTAGTAATAGTTCTTTAGCACTCCTCAGCCAGCTGTCTCAAGGTGTTTTGCAAAATCTTAATCCTTACAGCCGCTCATAGAAGAAGGGTTTTACCAGTTGCACCTAGAGGGCATAGCCAAGATCAGGGTTCCCATTGTGCTAACCCAAACAGGGAGAAATAGTTCCTGCCTGGAAAAGTTTATAATTTAAATAGACAAGACAGACTAAGGGGAAACAGGCACAAAGAGATGAAGTAGCTTACCCAAGGGCACATAATGGAACATTGGCAGAGTCCGGAATAGAACCCATGATCCTGCTGCCCTTAACCACTGGACTGCAGTCTTTATTCAGCACTAAGGTACCAGTCCCCTTTGGCAACTAGCTGTTAGTGCAGTTGTGCAGCACGATCTCATTCATACTCCTTTTCTGGTAGAAGTACAGTTAATTTGTGAAGAGCTGCACCAAGTTATTGTAGAAGCGTTCCTAGTGTTAGGCATGCTGCTTTCAGTTTTAGCACCACTGCCCGGCTGGTGCGTTTGTTGGAATGGCAGCAATGGGGAAGAGAAAGATAACCCAAAGTTTTCGGCAAATATTGTTCTGTGGTGTGTGAAATTTGCATGCCTGGCTATTTCGCCCCATTTCTTCCTTTATTATTCTCGGTTTGTTTAGGATTATGCATATATAAAAAGCTATTAAAGTCAATTCTTCCAATTCAATCAGCTGCTTACGAAAAAAAAAGTGTGTGCGCGCAGTGGATATCTTTAAGTTATCTTGCTCCTGTTCTCATTTTAAGAAGCTAAATGGAAGAGTAATTCTGGGATAGGATTTAATTAACTTTAAATTGTCTGAATAAACAACATTTGGCCCTGAATAACAGTTATGGACTCAGTCTTGATGAACACTGCATACAAATGGTGGTTGTTTTCTCCCTTTTCACTCAGGAAAAACGGGTTGCGATGAACTCTGGGGGCCATCAACATCTGGTGAGCTGTTTGGAGACTTTGCAGAAAGCATTAAAAGGTTGGTAAACTCCTCGGAAATGTAACAACAAAAAATGTACTTACGCTTTCCATAGTGTTCAGAATGAAACATGATTGAAATATTAAATTGTAAAAATAAACAGAAATAGCAAATGTTTCATTTTGTGTTTCTGGTAAGTGCATTTACATATGTGCGCGCACACTCTCACACGCACATATTTACCACTTATGCCACAGTAGAACGTCCTAGTTTAGGTTGCCAGCTAAACCATTTGCCTAGCCTCAACCCAAAAGTGGTTTTGTATGGGAACGTGGAAGAATATCAGTTCATTTCTTTGCAGTTGTGACTGCGATGGTGGGCAGTCTTTATTTTTCTTTTTAAAAATTGCTCCTGCTATATTTTGCATGTCAGTAATTCGTGTGTGCATGCAGCCAGATGTGAAACCGTACAAGTGAATAATGTTGGCGCGTGTGTGTGTGTGAGGAAGGGTAGTTGAGACTGCACTTAGTGCCACATGAATACACTCCTATGGGGAAATTAAGAGTCATTCAGTCTAAACTTGCCTTGTGTCTTTCCTGTTTAGTATCGTCTCTGCCTGCCATGACAGATCGCTTGGAGTCTATAGCTAGACAAAATGGGTAAGTCTTCTTTTGTGGCAGAGGCATTTCCTGTGTATCTGTACAGAATCATCATAATCTCACTGCTGGTTTGATTGTTTTTTGTGTGCATCTCATAGCAATTTTTGTTTTGTTTTGTATGTAAGCCTTGGATCTCACCTTAGTGCAAATGGCACTGAATGTTACATCACTTCAGACATGTTCTATGTGGAAGTCCAGTTAGATCCTACAGGGCTGCTGTGTGATGTGAAGGTGGCGCACCATGGAGAAAATCCTGTGGTACGTATAACCTAGAAAGAGGAGATGGGTAACACCAAAGGCAAGCAGTGTTGGTTTGCCTCCCCTCTGCACAAACACAGGGAATCAATTGTGTAAAATATGTCCATCTAGTTCTCAAAGAAAATCTCTACTCGTGGCTCAAGTGGAAGGTGAAAACCTCCATGGGGAGATTCCTTCTCACTCCTAAATTTGGTGATTAGTTCAGTTCTGTGCATGTGAACAAGAACCACTTAGATAACGGTCCATATTTGACTTTGAGTCAGAGTATAATCAACCGACAAAGCAGAATTACAGTTATCTGTAGCTTTTTATCTGTTTCCTTCAGTATATTTCTTTATTATTGATAAAACTTACAGTTCTGTAGATGGAAACTTGGGTCAAAGTGTTTCAACTTGGAGGCCTAAAGTTAGGCATCTTAAAAAAGTGGCCTGATTTTTCAGAGGTGGTGGCATCTGCAATTCCCATTGATTTAATTGCACCTCTGAAAACCATGGCACTTTTAGTAGATGCCTACATATAGATTTAGGTGTTCAACTTAAAGCCCCCAAGTTTGAAAACTGGTATAGTTGTTTAACAGGAGATAATATTAATTTAATTTGTGCTGCAAGTGATTGACAAACAGGGCATCTGAACCATACTGGTGTAGAGCAGTCAGTGTAAAACTGTTTCTCACCAGAACATAATGGTCAGAAACCTCATTCTGTCCCTGTATTTTATAGTCATAGAAATGTTCAAAAGTCACAGATTAATTTGAAATGAATGTAGTGTATGTTCTTTCCATTTCAGAGCTGTCCAGAACTGGTGCAACAGCTGAGGTGAGCAAAAACAGTTGTTCAATATCAGGGAAAAGACGCTTTTTCAGGATGCAATGATCAACAGTACTATTTTATGGTTGGAATTGTACAGCAGTTGGTAACTGTTCCTTCTTCACAAAGTCTCTGCACTTTCACAAGAGGTTTTCTGGCTTCGTTTGGCCAGGACTTCCTCACTCTTTTCATCATGCATGGTACCTTTGAAGCCTCTGTACGAGGCCACACAATTGTCTCTTGACCAGGGTATTTTGCAGAGAAATTTAAAAACCAAAAAGCTAAAAGTAAATTGCTGCCAATATTACAGACAGTGATGAAAGAAACACATTTTCACAGTTTTCATCTTGTAAAAGTAAATTCCTGAGTGACGTAAGAATTTTATTATAAAGATAATAATTCTTAAAAATAAAACAATTTATCCAAATGGCTTAACAATGACCATTTTTTCCCCCCTCCTAGAGAGAAAAACTTTGATGAATTCTCTAAGCATCTAAAGGGGCTTGTGAACCTTTATAAACTTCCTGGAGACAAGTAAGTGTATATAGCATGTAGTGTATCCCCGCCCCCCTTTTCTAGGCCCCAATTCTGCAAGCACTTAACCCATGTTAATTTTACACAGGTGACTAGTCCTGTTGGCTTCCGTCGGCCTGCTTGTGTGCTAATAAGTAAAATAATAACAATAATAATAATATATATGGAGATATCCTATCTCCTAGAACTGGAAGGGACCCCGAAAGGTCATCGAGTCCAGACCCCTGCCTTCACTAGCAGGATCAAGTACTGATTTTGCCCCAGATCCCTAAGTGGCCCCCTCAAGGATTGAACTCTCAACCCTGGGTTTAGCAGGCCAAGGCTCAAACCACTGAGCTATCCCTCTTAAAGTTAAGACTGTGTATAAGTGTTTATAATATTGGAGCCCAAGTTACAAATTTCTAACAAGTTACATCATTTGTTTGGGAATCCATTTGTCAATTTTCTTACACTAAGAGGCTTGAAAAACTATTTTTTTATCTTGATAACCATCTGTCTTTATACATAAAAAAGCACTGCATTTAAAGGTCACTGTCAAGATAAACTATATTAACAAATTTCCTTACCAATGCCCTGATCCTCCATATATTTATTTGACTTAACATCGTGCCTAGGAGTCCCAGTTGTGGACCAGGATCCCATCGTGCTTGTAGTTGTAAAAGCACAGAACAAAAAGACTGTCCCTACCCCAAAGGGCTTACATTGGGTTATTCAGGTGCATACGTGTTTGCAGGATCAGGGCCTAAGTTTATACTAAAATACTAAAAGAAATTTTAAAATGTCACTTCTATATTTATGCAGTGCGTTTACATTTCACTTCATATCAGGTGAGATAATGAACTGGTCAGTTTCAGGTTCATTTTGTTTCTCTCTGATTTCACTGCTAACTAACACAGTGGTGTTATTTTAGGGACTCTCAACAATGCAGGGGAATATTTCAATCCAATACCCATTTTCACTGACATTAAAAAAAAATCTATTCATAGTGGGCAAGATTAAAAAAAAAAAGGGGGGGGGGGGAGGAGCCTAAATATAGACTCCTAAATCCATGTACAAGTGGCCTGATTTCAAAACTGCTAAGCACCCCACATCTCCCATTGACTTCAATGAAAGTAGAAACTGCTGAACATCTCCCGGAAGATACTTAGTACCGTGCAGTGTTGAGTCTTTAGCGAGTACTGTGTCAGCTGCACACGCACACACACTTGATTGCATGATCTTAGAAACCTGCTGCCATCTAGGCAGCCAGGATTGATTTCTAGACAGAGATTGAAATTAATTTAATAGTAAAATACTATGAAGCATAAAAAATCGTATTCTTTTCATTTTCTCCTCTGTGGTTCTGTGCATTTTTGATTTAAAAAACATAGATGTACATATAAAGCCCTTAATTTTATCTTTTATTATAATCCTGAAGTACACAGATACCAAATTAGGAATACATATGTACATGATTTGCTCTATACAAATTGAGAAAAGAAAACAAAATATAATATACAATCTAAGATGTGAGACATTGTATCATTCACTGTGTATACGTCTTTTATCAGTTTACATTGAAACCAGAATAGGAAAAAATGACTGTCTTTAGTGATTTAATACCATGATTAGGGTCATACTATTAGTAAAGAATTTAATCTGAAGTTCTGAGTTAACGTCAGGTTCTGTACAGTTTCTTGAATTCTTTTTTTTTTTTTTTCCATGCTGCTTTTTTTTCAAGCAAACTTAAAACTAAAATGTACTTGGCTCTTCAGTCTTTGGAGCTGGATCTCTCAAAGATGGCAGTGATGTACTGGTAAGAACATTTATACACCTTTGAGTTTCTCAATACCTGGGCATGAATTGGTGCCATGATGAGGCCCATACTTCCTGACTTTTTTTTTAAAACCGATGCTGACATTAAAACAACCTATGCAACTGGAGGTTGATTCAAAGCGTTATAGAAACTGTTAATCATTTTTAAGGCTTTTCTAAAGTCTGTGTTTAACTGCAGAATGAGCAATTGAAATAGAAAGTGAGGGAAAAACAGGCTGAGGATGAAAAAGAGAGAGTAGAGTTTGAAAAAGAGCAGAGACAGCATAAACGAGGGACTGACTGGGGAAAAAAAATAGATACAGCAACTTTTCTAGCATATAGCAGGAGGAGATACTGGGATGGGGTTGATCAGCCACCTGCCAATCTATCGCGGGTTGTTCCAGCAAAACAGGTTGGGAACCACTTACGTTAGCTTTTACTGTTGTAGATTGAATGGACTAAAAGCCACTTAGCTAGTGGGGAAACGGATGACTCCTTTCGCCAATACTTTGAGACATTTTCCAATTACAGTGGAAGCTTAGGATACTTACTTTTATCTGACTGTGAACTGTGTATTGTAAGATCTCAAAGGAGCCACCAGTGCTTAGACGTTTGGGATTTGAACTATGCTCCAGCACATTATAAATCTACGATTCTCTCTGTTGTAGGCAAGCCACCAACGCAAGTCTCCTCGACAAGATTCTTCATGGCAGTGTTGGGTATCTCACCCCAAGAAGTGGAGGTATCTGGGTCTTTTGTGTAACCAAAAGGGAGAATGGGGGATTGAACAGACCCTTCTTAGTTGTCTGATTTTATTCAGGTGACTAAAACTTTTATGAATGATAGCTGAGCTTCACATTAGCAGATGGTAATAGTAGATAAGAGTTGCCAATGTAAGAGTGGTGGTCATCTACATATTTCTAAGAACCTCACGATCCAGTAGGGTAGTTTTACTTTTACAAAATCACTCCCTATACTGGATTTACAATGCACAGTTTCTCTCTGTCAGACATCTTGGCCTCTGTTAAAAAGAGTGACTGTTTGAACAGCTTTGCACTTCATGTGCTGTGCAGTATGGCAAAGTGAGTGTGGTCTGGTTGCTAGTGACTTTTATGAAGGATCGGTGTAACTCATCCATCAAGGCCCTCATTAACAAGCCTGTTTCCCACAGGTCACCTGATGAATCTCAAGTATTACGTTTCGCCCTATGATTTATTTGAAGAAGGCACTGGAGCCCCCATTATTTTGCATGAGAACAATGGTACGTCACCTAAAAGGCTGCTTCTGGCCACTGGTTGTACTTTAGGCACGTAAGATTTTCAGTCTGTCTAAAACTTGTTCCCGGTTTGTTTAAACGTTTCTATGAGTTAGAGGCAAGAATATTGTAGAAGAAGGCAGCTTCCTTATAGCGTGAGTGACTGACTTACTGGTGGTAGAGTTTAGATTTTTGAGGAAAGTGTAGAATTCCGAAGATTGATGGCTGGGTTCTCCTTCATAAGCAGCACAAAATGGCCTTCATGTCTGGAGCTGGCTGATGGAGAATTCCCATTGCATAGGGGAAGTCTCCCCCAGCAGAAAGCTGGCAGAGGTGGCTCTTCTGTTTTCTACGCCAGCCAGCCCCCTTGCCCCTGCCATAAAAGAAAGGACAGGTCATGTCAGATGTGTTCCAAGGGTGAGAGGAGCATAGTAAAGCAGAGCTCCAGTGCGCTTGGTCATCCGCTAACATAAAGTCAGTGGTCCTTTCAGGACCTTACGCCAGTGGCAGAAGTTAAATTAGGTCCCCTGCTACTCCAGCTTCCACTGGGGCTGGACAGCCAGGATCAGGGAGTCATGACCATTTGGCTGTCTGCAACCATTGCTCTCCAATGTGAGAAGAAGCAAGGGCAGAGTGACTGACGTAGGTTTGAGACACACATGCAAACCCTAGGACACTTCTCCCATTTTCTGGATACAGTTGCCCTCTGGAGGTGAAATCCACTTCTGTGCAGGCCTGCACAAAGCCAGTGCATCACTTAAATCCTACTTAAGCCCTCAAAATATGCAGTGAGGTGAATTTAATCCAGGATGGCTAACTCTAGGTTTATTTTGTATTGATTAATTACAAAAAAATTCCCCTGGTTTCAGCCATGATTATGGGTGTGGCTTTTTGTAGGACTATAATAATAAACTTTCACATCTGAACATAAAGGTTTCCTTTTTGTTAGCATTTTATACAATAACACCAAGCTCCGTATCTAGAAAGAGCGAGACAACTTGGAAAAATAAGACACTGGGACTGAACGCATCCAAAATCATAAATAATTTTGCACATAGAAATGTACTGCAAGATTGTAAATTCACTTGAAATCTATTGCTGACAGATAATAGGCCCACCCCAGAAAAGAGAAATAGAATTTCAAATAGCATAAATAAAGGGCTGCACATTCAAACTAGACGATATCAAACTTTGAAAGAGATGCTACATAGACAAATAATGCATCTACACGTGAGCAATATTTTTAACTCCTAAAGCACATTAATGGTTTTTCCAGTGGTTTTTGATACGGTCTCCTTTCTCTTGCCTGCTCTTCCAGTCCCTCGATCTTTGGGCATGAACGCATCGATAACAATCGAAGGAACCTTGGCTATGTACAAACTCCCAATTGCACCATTAATTATGGGATCTCATCCTGTTGACAACAAAGGGTAAGGAAAGGGCACTTCTGCTGGGGCCTCTGACAGTGGCCTCATTCAGTTGCTACCGGTGTGTCCCTGTTTTGAGTCCTCTTTCCAAGCCACGTCAATAACAAAATGTCATATCATCAGTCATAGGATTTGACGTGGCCCCGATCTGTAAAATACCCTGCACTTGAGACACGAGTGAAGCCTATTTTTCAGGTGTTAATCAAGTGTCGTAATTTTTCAGAAGTAACAGACAAGATACAGACATAAGTTTGGGCAGAGGATAAAATGTGTATCTTAAAATATAGACACACTTTAAAAATTGTTTCTGTGCATACACCATAATACTTTTCTACCTTACATGTGTATTGTGAGGATACATTCATTAATGTTTGTATGGTGCTCAGGCACTATTTGTGGGCGGGGGGAGAACATAATGTACCTACATAAATATAAATATTCATGTAATAAAAAAAAACAAGTAACTTCAATGCTTTAGGACTCCATCCTTCTCATCAGTCACCAGTGCCAACAGTGTTGACTTGCCAGCTTGCTTCTTCTTGAAGTTCCCACGACCTATTCCAGTATCCCGGGCTTTCATTCAGAAACTGCAGAGCTGCACAGGTGGGTTGTAACTCTATCAGACAAGTATTCACTAGCTTTTACTAGTTGATTGTTTTAAGCACACTAAGTGAGTTTAACCCAAGTTCTTATACTCTTTTATATGTACTTTTGAGGATTGAATAGGTCCATATTATTGCACAGCTCCTTTTAGCTCCATGGTGTGGTCATTGTGCTCTGCTGTGTTTCCTCAGGAATCCCATTGTTTGACACCCCGCCAACGTTTGTCCCCCTGTATGAGCTGATCACGCAGTTTGAGTTATCCAAGGAGACCGATTCTGTACCTTTAAACCACAACATGCGCTTCTATGCAGTAAGTATGTCACTAGAACTGGGGAACTAAGCACACAGAGGAGGCAGGTTGAGGACTTTTGAAAAGAGTTAGAAACCCTGGACTGGAAAGTATTAAATTCTCTTGTACCAGTATAACTGTCAATTAGGGGCATGTTTTTACCAATAGTTATTCCAGTGCAGCCCCTAGACTGGATGCAGTTATACTTAAAGAGGTATCGCTTTTGTGTGTAGACACAACCTAAGTTATCCAAGCCAGAATGCTGGAAAAGACACAATCACAGTAGGTTAATTGTCCTGTCTTAACTTTGAATTGGTCATCCTCTGGACTGCAAGAGTTTCTTTTTGCAACTGATCTTCCTCCATTACAAAAGGTAACCCAAAACTGCTATGTACTATTTTGTCAGACTGTTGGTAAATAAACCGATGCATGTGCAACCAATGAGTTTGTGTGCATGGGTTGTCTTGTTTAATGTTCCTATTTAACTGAGAATCACAGATCAAAACAAAAGTCTTGGGAGTGGAGAATGTAAGATGACCAGAGAAGATCAGCAATTTGGTCTAACAACATTTGATAAATGACCTCTTTTTTTTTTAAACGTTTGCCTGTGCTAATGAGCTGGTCCTCCTACGGACAGACTCGTTATTTTGATTGGGTTAGTTGCACAGATGAGAACTATAATGGTAGCCAAAATTATGGTATGGCAGAGACTGGATTTACGGGAAGTTATTGAAATCATTTGTACTGTTAAACCACTGCTTCTCTGAGTGACTGCCATGAGGTGGAAAACTTGTAGCTGATGTGTGGAGGGAAGAGGAAGGTACTTTCTGGGTTGGCTACTGTGTTGAAAGATGCAGTTTCCATTGAACATACCAATATCTGTACACAGCAAGCGACTGAATGCTCACATTATCATGGAATTATCGGCTTCTATAGGTAGCTTAGATTCTTAATGTAATTTGAATGGGCTTTTTTGGGGTTTATAGATGTTTTTGCATTTGCATGTATAATGAGTGGGAATTGACTTTGACTGTGTAATTATAAAACCCAAGCATCATGAGAGGTGGAATGTCACCGGGGTGGTTAGGGCAGAGATCTGGGAGTTAACATTCTTGGGTTCTGTGTGTGGCTGTTCCGCTGACTACATTGTGTGACCTTTGGGTAAGTCACTTAAACAGTTTGTGTGAAATCCTGGACTCGCCGAAGTCCATATAAAACTCGCATTGAATTCAGTGAGGCCAAGATTTCACCTTCTGTGCCTCCGTTTCCCCAACTGTAAAATGGATCAATACTTAATCACCTCACAAAAGGACAGCGAAGTTTACTGTGTATAAAAGTGCTTTGAGAACCTCTGATGGGGCGGTATAGAGGTTCAAGGTAATATTATCATTCTTGGCAGTGGTATTTCTAGACTGGTATTTTGTTCAGGTTGTAAATCAGTTTATAAAAGGGTTTGATTCTTAGAAAGTGTCTCTCCAATGTGTCAATTCCAACTACAAAGGTCACTTAGCATGACACAGATGTTGGCGCTGCACTTGCTTTGGTAGATGTCTTTACTTCCTTGTATCCAGTACCATTGGAGTAAAGCACAGATTGTTTCCTAGGCTCTTCCAGGACAGCAGCACTGCTATTTCCTGAACAAGGATGCTCCTCTT
Source organism: Trachemys scripta elegans (assembly GCF_013100865.1). Taxonomy (NCBI): domain Eukaryota; kingdom Metazoa; phylum Chordata; order Testudines; family Emydidae; genus Trachemys; species Trachemys scripta. The sequence continues at coordinate 12,676,584 of NC_048320.1, read as the reverse complement.
CCAGATGGAAGAAGCCTGCAAGGAACTCTCATTAGTAAAATCACCTTCCAGCACCCTGGCCGGGTTCCTCTCATCCTCAACTTGATCAGGCATCAAGTGGCCTACAACACACTGATTGGCAGTTGTGTCAAGCGAACTGTTTTAAAAGAAGGTGGGTGACACATTGACCAACATAAATAAAATTCTGGGACTAGAGATGATCCTGGATTGTTCTCTGTAGTGGGTTAAAATCAGACGGCGGGTTTGGGGAATAGGAAATTAGAAGCCCGGGCTGCTTTGCTTCACCATTTTATTTTTCTTTCTTTTGGATGGCTATATTTGAGCTCATGTCTGTCTTCGTCTCTTGTGCTGTGAAGATGCTGCATTTACCAGCTCCTGTGTCTTTCAGATTCTCCTGGGATCTTGCAATTTGAAGTTTGCCCCCTCTCCGATTCCTGTTTCAGTGTATCCTTTCAGCATCCTGTGAATGACTCCCTGGTGTGTGGTGAGTAGGGGTCAGTGAAAAGCATGTGTCTATAAATGGATTTCAGGTGAAAATAGGGTTGGGTTTTTTTGTTTGTTTGTTTTGCCACTACAGTTGGAAGTTTAATGTCTCCCAAACACCTTCTCTCTGTCTTTCAGTGGTCATGGATGTGCAGGACTCCACACATGTGAACTGTAAACTATATAAAGGGCTCTCTGATGCTCTCATCTGTACAGATGACTTCATTGCCAAAGTTGTTCAAAGGTAAACCAGGCCTTCTCTGTGTTGCTATTAGATGCTACTCAGAGCATCTTTTATAAATCCCCAGAACTAGCATCCAGATACTGGTGGGCACTTCACAAATATCTAGGTGACAGTGGTTCTACAGGTCATTTTTCTGCAGAAAGATCCCCTTGTAGATCACCTGCTATCTCGTTCAGACTATCCGCCATAGTTATTTATAAAGCACTACAGTTCGTTTAGCCAAAGGGAGTGCTTGAATAGCTGAATATTTGTAGTGTTGAAACTGAATTAATCAGTAACTCTTGCTTAACAATCATTGTTATAAGCATGCAACATAGATTTCTAGCCTCCTCAAATCTATGTATAATAGTAATAGCGCTACAATAATACAAATAAATAATAATGCCTAGAGCTTTTGTAGCAATTTTCATCCATAGATCTCAAAGCACTTTACAAATGATTTAAGTAGCATTATTCCCATTATACAGATGGGGAAACTGAGGCACAGAAGTTTAAAGTCATATGCCCAAGGTCACCGAGCAGGCAAGTGGCAGAGACGGGACTATAAGCCAAGTCACCTGAGCCTCTGTCTAATGCCCTGTCTACTGGTACATACTGCTTCCATTATCCTTTCTATTTCTTAGCTACAAAAGAGACAAAATATCATTAAAAGACTTTTTCTGAATTCTGGTGAACACCTCTGGGTGACATCATTCCAGAACTCCATTTCTAATGCACTTCAACTTTTGTTGAGAGTTTTCTATGCCAGCCTTGGACAAAATCTACTAGATTTGAAACCATTCATCCTTTGTCTGTGGATTTCAGGCAAATGATGGTCAGGAGAAAGGGAGGCAAAACCAGGGTTGTATTGGAATCTCAGTTCCAACTTTAACTGCGGAGCAGCAACTGCCGACCTTATTAAATATCTGTTTTCTGGGTGCCTGTCTTAGTTGTATGTGTTTTCATGCTTCGTGATGAGCTCGCAGTTGCCTTCAAAGTCTCTGCCTCTCTTTGAATTAGAGGGTGACTCACTCACGGTTCCAACATTTGATAGCCCCGCCCCCAGGCTTTACATTTACACAGGCTCTTTATCAAAATGGCTCAGCCCCAGGGAACATTGGAAGCCTTTAGAAAACGACTAGGTGTTAATAATGCTCTGCACATGCAGAGACCCTACAGACGTCCTTATCAATATTGATGAATTACCTACCTTACAGGTCAGTCTGATCATTCCTATTTATCGATGGGGAAACTGAGGCACAGATTAAGTTGACGTGCCCAAGGTCACACATGGAGCCTGTGGCAGAGCTGGGAACAGAACCTATCCCTCCTAACACCCAGTCTCTTTAGCGACAGGATCATCCTTCTCTTAAGTATTACTTAGTTACTAATTATTAAAGTTTGATTGTCATTAAAAATGTAGCAGATAATATTAATGAAGGCAATGTAGAGAGGCACCGTTGTTCAGTGGCTAGAGGAGTATGACAGAGTAGCTATGAATAGATACAGCAGGGAACAAAAGATGCTAAATTCTGGCAATTCCTGGCTCAGTTGCTGTCTTGCCATGTGACCTGGGGCAAGTCTCTTGCGATTTGCATTAGTTTACCGTCCTGCAAAAGGGGGATAATTCCTAACTCTCAGAGCGTCTGTGAATCCTGTAATGTTTTTAGAACTCTTTAGTTGACAGTTTCTAGAAATGAGCAAATTGCATACTAAATCCTTCACACTTTCTGTCTTGCAGATGTATGTCCATTCCTGTGACGATGAGAGCCATTCGTAGAAAGGCAGAAACCATTCAGGCAGATACACCAGCCCTGTCCCTTATTGCAGAGACAGTAGAAGACATGGTGAAGAAAAACCTTCCCCCCGCCAGCAGCCCAGGGTACGGCATGACCACAGGCAACAACCCAATGAGTGGTACTACTACACCAACAAACACTTTTCCGGGGGGGCCCATCACTACCCTGTTTAACATGAGCATGAGCATGAAAGAGAGGCATGACTCGGTGGGCCATGGGGAGGACTTCAGCAAAGTGTCTCAGAACCCTATTCTCACTAGTTTGTTGCAGATCACAGGGAATGTGGGGTCTACCATAGGCTCAAGTCCAACCCCTCCCCATCACACGCCACCACCAGTATCCTCACCAGCAAGCAACACCAAGAACCACCCGATGCTCATGAACCTCCTTAAAGACAATCCTCCTCAGGACTTCTCCACTCTGTATGGGAGCAGCCCTCTTGAAAGGCAGAACTCTTCTTCTGGCTCCCCCAGAATGGAAATGGGCCCTGGGGGGAACAAGCAAAAGAAAAAAAAATCTCGCACACCAGCAGACAAGCCCAAGCATCAAACTGAGGATGATTTTCAGAGAGAGCTGTTTTCGATGGACGTTGATTCCCAGAACCCGATTTTTGATGTCAACATGACCGCTGACACTCTGGATACCCCTCATATTACTCCAGCGCCCAGTCAGTGCAGCACTCCGCCTACTACGTACCCCCAGCCTATACCTCACTCTCAGCCCAGTATTCAGAGGATGGTTCGACTTTCCAGTTCAGACAGCATTGGAGCTGATGTTACTGATATCCTTTCTGATATAGCAGAGGAAGCTGCCAAGCTCCCCAGCACTAATGAGGACTGTCCACCCATCGGAACGCCTGTAAGAGACTCTTCTAGTTCAGGACATTCACAAAGTGCCCTATTTGACCCCGATGTCTTTCAGACAAATAGTGAGAACCCGTACACTGATCCAGCCGACCTTATAGCAGATGCTACTGTGAGCCCAAACAGTGACTCTTCAAACCATTTTTTCCCAGACGGAGTCGATTTCAATCCTGACTTACTGAACAGTCAGAGTCAAAGTGGCTTTGGGGAGGAGTACTTCGATGAGAGCAGTCAGAGTGGAGATGCTGACGATTTCAAGGGCTTTGCATCCCAGGCGCTAAGTAGTTTGGGAGTGCAAGTGTTGGGGGGTGATGGGGGAGAAAATAAATTTAAAGGGAGCAATCAGGCAGACCTGGTTGACTTTAGTATTATTGCAGCTGCGAGCAAAACCCTGGGGTCCTCTGACATTATGGAGCATCATAGTGGAAGCCAGAGCCCTTTACTAAGTACAGGGGATTTGGGAAAGGAAAAGTCTCAGAAACGGGTAAAAGAAGGCAATGGCTCTGGGAGTAGTTTATCGGGTCCTGGGCTAGATGGTAAACCAGGAAAACGCAGCCGGACCCCGTCCAGTGATGGTAAAAGTAAAGAAAAGCTTCCAAAGCGGAAGAAAGCGGACATAGAAGGGAAATCTCCCTCTCATAGTTCATCCAACAGACCTTTCACCCCACCAGCAAGCTCTGGTGGGTCAAAATCTCCTGGAAGTTCAGGCAGATCTCAGACTCCTCCTGGTGTAGCCACTCCTCCTATTCCAAAAATCACAATTCAGATCCCCAAAGGGACAGTGACTGTTGGCAAACCTTCACACGGCCAGTATACAAGCAGTGGCTCTGTCTCCTCAAGCAGCAAAAGCCATCACAGCCATTCCTCCTCCTCTTCCTCCTCCTCTTCTGCCTCAGGCAAAGTAAAAAGCAGCAAATCAGAAGGGTCTTCTGGCTCAAAGATGAGCAGCAGCCTCTACCTGAACCAAGGTGGATCAGGTTCAGGGCAGTCAAAAAGCTCCGCTCAGTCTGTGGGAAAGCCTGGGTCCTCCCCTATCACCAAACATGGCCTCAGCAGCAGTTCCGGAGGTACCAAGATGAAGCCTCAAGGGAAGCCTTCATCACTTATGAACCCTTCCATGAGTAAACCAAACATTTCTCCTTCACATTCTAGACCATCAGGGGGTTCTGACAAGCTTGCCTCTCCAATGAAACCTGTTCCAGGTACTCCCCCGTCATCAAAAGCAAAATCGCCTATCAGTTCGGGTTCTGGGGGCTCACATATGTCTGGGACTGGATCAGGGTCAAATATGAAGTCCTCTTCAGGAATGGGATCCTCTGGGTCCATGTCGCAGAAACCACCTCCTTCATCAAACTCTTCTGCAGCATCTTCATCTTCCTTTTCATCTGGTGGTTCTTCCATGTCTTCATCTCAGAACCAGCATGGAAGCTCCAAGGGCAAATCTCCAAGCAGAAACAAGAAGCCATCCTTGATTGCAGTCATAGACAAACTTAAACATGGGGTTGTTACTAGTGGGCCTGGAGGTGAAGACCCAATGGATGGACAGATGGGGCCAAGTTCCAATTCCTCAAGCCATTCTTTGTCCTCCAAACACAACATGTCTGGAGGCGAATTTCAGGGGAAGCGGGAGAAAAGCGACAAAGACAAATCTAAAGTCTCTGTTTCTGGAGGATCTGTTGACTCTTCCAAGAAGACTTCGGATTCCAAAAACATTGGTAGTACTGGAGTGGCCAAGATTATCATCAGCAAACACGATGGTGGTTCCCCTAGTATAAAAGCCAAAGTAACCTTGCAGAAACCTGGGGAAGGAGGTGGGGATAGTTTAAGGCCTCAGATGGCTTCTTCCAAAAGCTATGGATCCCCTCTGATCAGTGGGTCTACTCCAAAGCATGAACGCTGCTCACCCAGCCACAGTAAGTCACCAGCATACACTCCTCAAAACATAGACAGTGAGAGCGAGTCTGGCTCCTCTATAGCAGAGAAATCCTATCAGAACAGTCCCAGCTCTGATGATGGCATTAGGCCACTACCGGAATATAGTTCAGAAAAACATAAGAAGCACAAAAAAGAGAAGAAGAAAGTGAAAGACAAAGACCGTGACAGAGATAGGGATCGTGACAAAGACAGAGACAAGAAGAAGTCTCATAGCATTAAACCAGAAAGTTGGTCTAAATCACCTATTTCTTCTGACCAGACTCTGTCCATGACAAGCAGTGCTATCCTATCAGCTGACAGGCCATCCCGGCCAAGCCCTGATTTTTTGATTGGGGAGGAAGACGATGACCTCATGGATGTTGCTCTGATTGGCAATTAATTTTTTTAAAATAATTTTAAAAGATCTCGAGAACCTCCCAGTGGGTTCTAGAGATAGCAAGCAAAGAATCGTTCATTTCAGAATACCACACTTACCTTGAGGGACGTGGTTTAAAAGGAAAACAGTATTCCTGAGGATCTCAAAAACCTGCCCAGAATACCTGCGAGTGCCGATCTTTCTGACTGGGAATGGCAAACCAGTCTTCTGACTGTGGCCCCAAGTTTGCAGCCCATTTACACACATGCTGAATTTTACATGTATTAATAGTCCTATAAAGTCAATGGGCGTAGAGTTAAGCATGTGGGTAAGTGTTTGGAGGAACAGACCCTAAATTGGTGCAGAAACATAAGTTATTGTTGAAGAATTAGATTTTTCCCCCCTCCCTCTCCTTTTCATGATAAGTTTTTAGTAAGTTTTGAGCTAATAACTTTAGGGCATATTTTAATGTTTGGGGCTTGTGGTTTTCTCTTTTTTTGAAGGGTGTCTGGAGAAAAGAGAAATGCTTTGCAGGTTTCTTTTATGGAGTTTCTTCATCATTTAGTGTCTGATTCTTAGAGGTGCTGAGGACCTTCATCTTCCATTGACATCAGCAGCTCTGCAAAATCAGGCACTGTGTTTTGATGGACATCAGCGTTTTATTCCAGGTCAAAGTGATGAAGGATATTTATGTCGATGTTTGATTGACCTTGCGTTTTAGCTATTTATTTATGTCCCTATTTGAATGCCTCATGCTGTTTGTTTTTCATGCCGTCTTTATATTTTAATTGTGCGATGCAGGGTCTGAAGGACTCTGGGAGAGTGGGAGCTTGGTTAGCTGTGGGTTAGGAAAGCCTGGGAAATGTGCAGCCACTGTAGCTTTGGTGAAGTTGGTAAAATCACAGCATGCTTTGCCCTGATCTGAGCGCTGTTTGCTAGGTTTAAAGGAAACGAAATTCCCCAGAATCCCAGTGCTGTGTATATATGAAAATTCACAACCTTTATAGAGATACATTTAGGGCCCAATCCTGCAAATACTTAAGAATATGCTTAACTTTATTCATTGTAAAAAAAATCCCATTTGAAGTCAATGCAGCTATTGCTACTCGTGTGCGCAAATGTTTTGTGGAATCAGGCCTTATGTTTTTAATCTTTCTGATGCAAAAGTGCCTAGGGCATTTTTAATTTTTGTGTGTGTGCAGCACGTTTTCCCACAGCAGCACTGCTGGTAACCCACACAAGCATTCCCTATGCCCCCCCCCACTTGAGAGGTTGTTAGCTTACCAGTAGGTGTGAATCATTCCTGTGCCGGTGTTAGTACTTGTGTTGATGAAAAACATGCTGAAATGTCTTGGCTTTGTAAAACCTGATTGGCTGCAATAGAAGCAATAATTTCCCCGAACGGTGGATTTCCTTCTTTCACCAGGACTTTAAAGGCAGATGCAGGCAAGACCTGCTAGTCTCCGTCCTTGAGAGGATAGGAGTGAGAAGTCTATTTTGTAAATGAAAGCAGTTAGGATTGTTTTGATAGAGGAGGAGACATGGAAGAGCCTTCAGACAAGGGAACACAGTGTATCTAAAGAGCACCGTGAACCCATCTCCTTTTCGGTCCTACAGGGAAATGCATTGAGTGAAATCCTTGCCCCACTGAGTTTCGCACTGACTTCAGAGGGGCCAGGATTTCACCTGTGGGCTTGAGAATATGCTTTATTTTGGGTTTGCAGTTTGAAAAGACATCAAGGTTTAGGTTTCCTTTAAACTGTGGACATTTCCTGTCTTGCATACAGTCCAGCCCCCTGATCATTTTCAGGCCACACAGCTTCTCTTTTCTGGCTCATGTAAAGCTCCTAAAAAACTGGAATGCTTGTATCTTTTCAGTGGGTTGGCTTCTAGGCAGCTAGCTGTAGACTTTCCATTCTTCCTGTCTTCAGCTCTATTTGGGGCTGTAGACTGAAATTGCTATTGTCACATAGAAAGCAGGTGTGAATTTCTCTCTCTCACACAATAGCTCTCCCTTATATTTTCCAACCTTCATCCCTTGCTCCTAGTGGTCTGCATTCCATGGCTTCCCTCTCACCAATACTCCCAGCTTCATGTGCTGAGATGATAGACAATAGTAATTAAAGTCTAAATCTGCAGCAAATGACATTATTTGATGCAGCATCAGAATCGTATGACTGTGTGGTGTCTATGAAGAGGATGTAAGAAATACACCACCAGATGACTTTATCTTGAGACCCTGCTAGAGTGGCTACATCTTGGAAATAATACTTGTTTAGATGGCAACAGGTTGTTATCTGTTTTAGTTCTGTCCGTCTCATTTAAGTTGCTTTATTTAAAATAACCCTTTAAACTTCTTTGGATTGTGTAAAGGCTTAGCTGAAGCTAACAGCACTGTTACAAAAGCAAAGCAAGGTTTGGGTGTTCAAGGAATAATTTCCTCAATTAATAAAATGGACTGGTGTTTTAACAATATAAAAGATGCAGTGAAAGGCTTTTTAAAAAATTGTTCAGCTTTGCAAATTATTAAGATTTAAATTATAAATATATTTTAAATGAAACAGCTGAATGTGTTTCCTTCACTACTTACCTAAGACTCAAGTTCAGGGTTCTAAATTTCTCCTGCAAGAGGTGGGCATCATCGCTAACACCTAAAGAAATACAGGGAACAAAGTTGCATCCTCTTTAAGCATCTGTGACTTTGAGTGCTGCAAGAGAAACTTAATCCTGAACTGTAGTCATAGCAAGTAAATAGCTTTTCAATCCACTTATAATGCACTGTAACCCTTTCCCCTTTATACACTTATTTGTTTTACACTAAGTAAGGGAGAAAGACAGCCATTAAAAGTCAGGCGATAGTTGCATGATGCTTCTGTTGCACTGATCAGAGATGAGGTACACTTGTCAATATTACACAAACATTTTACATGTAAATGTTTGATCTCTTACAAATGTTTTATTTTTAAAATATTTTTGTTATTCTCTATGATATTTTACATCTTTCAGTATTGGAAAGATAAAAGTGTAAACAAACTTAAAAATTTTTAAAAAGGCAAATCTTTTAATCTCAGGTTAAGAAATGGATGTTGAGATTAAAAGAAAATGGTTCTTTCCTAAATGGTCATTATGTAAATAAGTGTCTTCAAATCTGCTTTTTGTGGGCAACCGTGTAAATACTTCCTGCTAATTTTTCATTCTTTTTCAATGTAGAGTGTACTTTCAACTTTTTTGGAAATACTGCAAAAAAAAAGAAAAAACATGTTTATTTACATGCAAATACATTTCTTTGGTAAGAATATTGTCTCGTCTTTATTTAAAAGCATTCTGCTTCCCAAGAACTGTCTTACATACCTTGAAATTAAAGTCAACACTCTTACAAAAGATCATTTTAGAAATCAAAGATTGCTATCACCTGTCAGTGAAACATTGGTTCTGACAGTACGGGACACATTCTGTCCACTGCTCTGGTGGCATACAGGAGGCAGAACTTGTGCTTCAAGAGGCTGGGGGAGAATTTCTCTGGCACAGGTACACCATAAAGCCGCTACCTTTGTATGCCTTGGTGCAGGGTCCATGCTAAGACCATGTCCATAGTGCATGGCCCAATGTAGATTTTGAGCTGTGAGACAGCCCCATGGCAGCCTAATTTATCCTGTGGGCTGCAGCAGGCTAGAATCCCAAGGGTGCAACCATCTTTGCCCCCACTTGTCCACAGGCTGTGCCTTCTGTGCTGCGTATCTTGGGGGTCAGAGCACTGAATCTCAACCTGTCAGTTTTTTTAGTGCTTTGTTTTAGAATTACAGCTTTAATCTGATTTAATGGTAAAGAGGAACAAATAAAATGGGGAGGAAAATTTGTATTCCCTAATGATTTATGCCTTTCATGGCTAACCCTCTTAAGTGAGAACTGGTGACCTAATAATATATTCAGTTTACAAGGTCTGTGTCATTTAGTTCTGTTAGTCCCCACAATATACTGGGCACCGTATATGCATATACACAGTCCTTGTTCAGAATTGCTAAAATCACTGGACAGAGCCAGGAATTCTTGTAACTGAGGGCAGGTCTTCACTACGGGGGGGGGGGGGGGGGTGTTGATTTAAGATACGCAAATTCAGCTACGCGAATAGCGTAGCTGAATTCGACCTATCGGAGCCGACTTACCCCGCTGTGAGGACGGCGGCAAAATCGACCTCCGCAGCTCCCCATCGACGGCGCTTACTCCCACCTCTGCTGGTGGAGTAAGAGAGTCGATTCGGGGATTGATTGTCGCGTCCCGACGAGACACGATAATTCGATCCCCGAGAGATCGATTTCTACCCACTGATTCAGGCGGGTAGTGTAGACCTAGCCTAATTTGACATTAGTGAAGAGAGAACTAGTGTTACCTAGCAACTAGCTTAGTTCTAGCAAAATGTTTTGTGGAGACATGCTTCCGCACCGGAAGCTAATCTATTGGATTAATGTGTTCTGTTACACTCCAATGTAGTGCAATGGTCACCAAGTTTCAGTGGCTTGTCAAGTTGAGATGTTTGCCATGTGCTTATGGATAAGACAACAGATACAGAGCAGTAGTTCTGTATTCATATTGGTCCTTTAAAGTCCCTTATTATAACTTGTTAGCTGTTGATGGGCTTCAGCTGTCTTCCATTGAGTTGTCTCCTGTAAACCACTGTGGAGCTTAGATGGCTCCACACCCTAGTACAATTTCAAGCCTGTGATTTGTTGCTGCCTAAAATCCACCCCAGGTTAAAATGTGCACAGTTGAAGAGGATACAGAGGGTACTATCTGGCCCAACTGAGGTCTGATAGGAGGAGAAAGATGGTGTTAAGCAGAAGCACAAGCCTGGGAGTCAGGGGATCTGGGTCCTAATTCCAGCTATACTACAGCTGAACCATGTGATCTTGAGCAAGGTCCTTTTCCTCTTTGTGCCTCAGTTTCTCCTATCTGTAAATGATGTGGACCTCTCTCTCAATGCTATTGGAGAAGATAAGTGATGTTTCTTAGGTCCCTTGAGATCCTCTGAGGGAGGGCACTTTAGAAGTACAGTGTATATTAAACTGGTATTTGCCCACAAGGTGTAGTAAAAAGACTCTCCTAGCCCTAATTTGCCACCAGGGACCTCTGATCTAGAGTCAAGCGAGTGCTTTTCCTTTTGCTTCGACTCTGGAGTTTTATAGTAGATTCTACAGTGCTGCTCCTGTTGCATCTGTTTTCTGCAGCTGAGGGAACTGTCATTCCCTAATCCAGAGAGTCCTCCTTTCAGACGGATTTTGGGTCGGAATTCTTCAGCACCTCTGGGATGCTGGTTCAGCTGCGTCCGTCCCGCCCACCTTCCCCAGAGCCGCCACTCCGCTTTCCCTACGTCGCTCTCGGGACACGCTCTATTTAAATCCCCCCACCACGCTTGATTTTCCCGCCACCGTTACGTCATTCCAAAACCGCGCCCAGCGGGGAGGTGATTGGACGCGGTCGGGGAAGGGCTGTTCTTACAGGAAATGGAGAGGGCAGGGGAAGCGGAGAGCAGCTCTCCCCCCCACCCCCCCAGCGCATTACGATGCGAAGCGTTGCCCCGGGAGGCGGCCGAATAAGATGCATGGGGGCGTGACACTGCAAATCAGGGGACCAAAGAGTGGGAAGGGCTCTGCTACCTCCCCGGCCAGGAGAGTGCTGCAGGTCGCCCCACACACGCTTGGGGATGATGCAGTTTCCTCTTGCATCACTGGGGGGAGCGCTTCAGGGCAGCACAGTCAGCCCCAGCTCGGGGTAAACAGCCCCTGCCCGAGGGGCAGCCCCCTGGGTGCAGGAGGGGCGCAGTTCCTCCCAGGATTAGGTCAAGGGGGTAAAGCTCTGGGGGGGGGGGGGGTGTTGCAATCTCCTGCAGGGCAGGTTTGGGGCGTGTGATCTCCTTGGGGAGATGAGGGGTGATGGTTGAAGTTTCCCTGGGGGGTAGATGCAGCCCTCTGGCCGGGGTGGGGGGCGTTGGGCTCCTGGAGGAGCGGAGGCGAGCTCCCCCTTGCCGGTCCCGAGGGATAGGTGAAGGGGATGCAGAGTCTGTAGTCAGCCCCCCCGGAGAGGGTGTGGGTGTGATCTCCACGGAGAGGTAGAGGTGGGTTAAAGCCGACGAGTTGCAATCTCCCCTGGATGTTGTGTGTGTGTGAAAGGGGAGGAGGGTGCTGCTGTGTGCCCTGTATTGAACGGGGAAGGGTGCAGCCTCGGCTTGGGGATTAGACGGCCCTGGCAAGGGGTGCAGTCTCCCCTATGGTGGGGGGGATGTAGGAGCTTGGGAAGGGGTGCAGTCTCCCCTATGGTGGGGGGGATGTAGGAGCTTGGGAAGGGGTGCAGTCTCTCTATGGTGGGGGGATGCAGAGTCCTGAAGGAGAATGTGGTCTGCCCTAGGTGCAGGTGGGGCGCGGGGGTGCAGGGCCCCCTAGAGTAGGTGGAGGGGTGATGCAGGGCCCTGGGGCGGGGTGCAACCCCCCGCCCCATGTACGTGGGGAGATGTAGGGCCACGGGGGGGGGGTTACACTCTGCTTGGGGGGATGCAGGGGCCAGGCCGCCTGGCCCACGAGCTGGGTGCATTTCCTCTGCGGGGGGATCGTTGCCACGGCACTGCCCCGCCCCGCTGCCGCCCCCCTCCCTCCGGCGGGTCCGCGCGCGCTCCCCACCGGCCGGGCTCGCGCCGGGGCGGGCTCTCCCCCGCCCCCCCCCCCCCCCCCGCGCGGGGCCCTGGGCGGCGCTGTTGCTGGGGGGGGCGGGGGGGGTTTGTGTTGGGGGGTAGGTGGGGGCGGGGGGGGGGGGGGGGGGGGGGGGGCCCCCCCCCCCCCCCCTGCCCCGGCGCGAGGAGACACCCGGGGGGAGCCACCGGCCCCGCCATGAGGAGGGAGATGAACGGGGTCACCAAGAGCAGGTTTGAGGTGAGGCCCGGCCCGGGGGGGCCCCGCTGGGGAGGCCCCGGCGGCGCGGGGGGGTTCGGCCGGGGGGGGGGTTACGGGCTTCTCGGTCGGCCTGGGACTGGGCCCCGGCCTCGTCTCCGTGGGGGGAGGGGTTGGCCATGGCTGCCCCGCACCCAGGGGCGCCCCTGGCCGTGCAGCCGTAGGGGAGGGGGCTGCCCCACTGCGGGGAGCGCGGCGCCGATGGGGCGCCGCAGGGGGGGGCGGGGGCTGTTCCCGTGGCGGATGGTGCAAAGGGGGGGGGGTCTGGTGGTGCAAGGCAAAGGGGAATCCAGTTTTGCTAAGGGGGGGGCACGTTGGGATGGGGGGGGG